>NC_079228.1:16097631-16280131 GCF_029633865.1 Lampris incognitus | reverse complement strand
GGCACACTGGCGGGGCCGCGTCACCGGATCACCTGGCTCGTATTTCCATAGGTAAACAAAAGAGCGGCAGGGGTGTGCGTGTGCGTGTGTGTGTGCCTCGACTTCTACACAAAGTGCATTTGTCAGGTTTGAGCCGCGCACAGAAGATCTGCGTCGGTCTGTTGCCCTGGATTTCTGTGTTGATTCACGTATTTACACAACAGGTAACCATCACTGGTGTCCGGATGAGCCGATTCCACTTTTCCGGGATTTCTACACGTGGGTCGTTGCGCATGCATCGAGGCAGCGCGGGTCTTCATCTTCCTTGCATGTTAAATGATCGTCCGCTTGAGCAATTTGCTTGCAAGTCGGCTGCACGCCGGCAACAGTTTATTGTCGCTATTTTTAGATGCAACCACCAATTAAAAGTGTTTGCATTCTGCAGTGCACCGTCTTTTCCCTCCGGATCCAGATTACGAGAACATGTCGGGCACATGGAAGAGGTTAGGGGGCGAAGTGGCTTAGATGGCATGTAGCTCGGTTGAAAGTGGGTGAAAGTCCCACGAGTGTAAGTAAAGAGAGGGCGACATTATAGAAAACGTATTTAGCTTCAGAAGACGTATAAGTAGATCCGAAACCGAGATTCTTGGGTGATATAATCAGTTTGAGCGCAGCTGGTTCAGCTGAATAACAGACGTCGAGTCTGCTTTGCTGATAGGATTTGTAATCTGGGATAACTGGCCACTTTTAGGGATTCAGATTATACTGGCATAGACGCTGTCAGTGGTAATTGGGAGACACATAGCATGGTGCACATTACACATGAACACACACTCACGAGTATGCAAAGAAAGCCCCTCTTTCGCTATGGCACGCTCTCGTTTTCACACACACACGCACACACACACACAAACACACACACACACACACACACACACACACACACACACACACAGTTCGTTTCTGGCTGATATAATAACATGTATCGCTGATTTAGTGGATAAACCCCAAAGTCAAGATTTTACAATGAACTCAGATGAAAGAAAGACACAACGCTGTATTCAAAATACTGCTCAACTTTGAATTATCACACGTTTCTATTTCTTCTTCCACACAATGTACAGCAATCCAAAGCAGTCTAGAAGGGAGAGGTTTGAGCTATGGATTGGTTAAATTTGACTGCAGTCTCTCCCTACATGCCCCTCCCCCTTTCTCCCCAATTGTGTCCGGCCAACTAGCACCCCACTCTTCCGAGCCGTCCCGGTCGCTGCTCCACCCCCCCCTGCCGATCCGGGGAGGGCTGCAGACCACACGCCTCCTCCGCTACATGTGGAGTCGCCAGTCGCTTCTTTGTATCACCTGATAGTGAGGAGTTTCGCCAGGGGAAGGTAGCGCGTGGGAGGATCACGCTATTACCCCAGTTCCCCCTCCCTCCCGAACAGGCGCCCCGACCGACCAGAGGGGGCGCTAGTGAAGCGACCAGGACACATACCCACATCCGGCTTCCCACCCGCAGACACGGCCAACGTCCGACCAAGCCGGAGGGAACACGGAGCAGACCGCCACGCTACCCGGACGCCCCCAGTCTCTTCATATTGATGCCCCAGTGAAGCTACCGGTGAAGTGCAGCGGGTTGAGGAAGCTGTTTTAGTTGAACTGTCGAGAACAACAGGACCAGCACAATATCCAGACAGGTACCGCTGCAGGTGTATTTACCTCGCTGAGTGCTTCAATGTATTGTGAAGACTTGACATTCAGGGTGAAACTCGCTCAGGTTTCACCCACACTGGGCACACAACAAGGCGACTAATGGAGTCGGTGCTCTGGGGAAGGCACCACTTGCTGTAGTTTATGGGGGGGGGGGGCAAATGTTGAAAAGTTGCAAAACAGAAGTCCACACAAACTGGTAAACGCTTGGAGCAAGTTAATAAGACTGTGTTATTAGACTTGTGAAGATAAGGATGAATGGTTCTAAGATGTTTGTAGTGATGATATGAATTTGCTTGTTTTGACATTGAAGGGAAGTTATAAGGCATCAAGAGGTCTCAGGTCCTTCTGCAGATAGCCTCCTACAAAGCCCGAGAATGTGAGGGTGACTCGGAACTGTAAAAACTAAAACCAAAATCACAACCAGAATCAACTTTATTAGCCAAATGTGCTAATGTATGTGAGCCCCCCCCCCCTTTTCTCCCCAACTGCAATTACCCTACTCTTCCGAGCCGTCCCGGTTGCTGCTCCACCCCCTCTGCCAATCCAGGGAGGGCTGCAGACTACCACATGCTTCCTCGATACATGTGGAGTCGCCAGCCACTTCTTTTCACCTGACAGTGAAGAATTTCGCCAGGGGGACGTAGCGCGTGGGAGGATCATGCTATTCCCCCCAGTTCCCCCTCCTCCCTGAGCAGGCGCCCCGACCGACCAGAGGAGGCGCTAGTGCAGCGACCAGGACACCCACATCCGGCTTCCTACTCGCAGAAACGGCCAATTGTGTCTGTAGGGACGCCCGACCAAGCCGGAGGTAATGCGGGGATTCGAACCGGCGATCCCCGTGTTACACACGAATAAACTGACTCCGGCGTACAGCAGCTTCTAGTACTTACATATATCATATTAATCACATTGCTTATCTATTATATACAAAAATATATGCTACATATTTATCTATTATATAATATATGATTATATACTATGTCATATACTCTATTATATACAAAAATATATGCTACATATTTATCTATTATATAATATATGATTATATACTATGTCATATACTTATGTTATAATCATAACAACAACAGTAATCATTTGTAACCAGTATACAGCGGTTGTTTGTATATTTACAATTGTACATGTGTATTGCATATCTGTTTTAAAAAGAGGTAGTACAAATTGTAGATACGAAGGTGAGACATCTTGACCAAACGGGGCTATTTGAAAAGTGTCGTGCTTACATAATAAGAGTCCATTATTGCACCATACTGTTAAGTGTTCATGAGAGGGATGGCCTGTGGGGGGAAAAAACTGTCCCTATGTCTGGTGGTGTTGGTGCACATTGCTCTGTAGTGCTTGCAAGAGGGTAAGAGTTCAAACAGACTATTTCATAGGTTGGGGGGGGGGGTCTGTCCTGATTTTATCTGCCCGTTTCCGGGCTCTAGAGGTGTACAAGTCCTGTAGGGTGGGTAGGGGCACACCGATGATTTTTTTTTCTGCTGTCCTTACTGTTCGCTACAGTCTGTTCCTATCCTGTTTTGTTGTTGCTCCGAACCAGACCATGATGGACGTGCACGGGACAGGCTCAACAGCTCCTGTGGCAGACCAAATTTCCTCAATTGCTGCAGAAAGAATCTCCTCTGCTGGGCCTTTATTAGGATGGAGTTGATGTTGGTCTCCCACATCAGGTCTTTGGAAATGGTAGTTCCCAGAAACATGAAGGTCTCCGTGACTGGTTGACACCGGGCTGTTGGAGATTCTGAGGGAGAGTAGTGCTGAGGGGTGCCTTATAAAGTCTACTCTTATCTCCACAGTCTTGAGCATGTTCAGCTCCAAGTTGTTTTGACTTTACCAGAGTCGCAGCCGCTCAACATCCCGCCAATATGCAGACTTGTCACCATTCTAGATGAGTCCGATGACCGTAGTGTCATTTGCAAACTTCAGTAGTTTAACAGCTGGGTCCTTGGAGGCGCAGTCGCTGGTGTAGAGGGAAAAGAGCAGTGGGGAGAGGACACATCCCCTGGGGAACACCATTGCTGACTGTCCGTATACCGGAAGTGACTTCCTCCAGCCTCACCTGCTTTTTCCTGCTTGTCAGGAAGCTGGTGATCCACTGACAGCTGGAGGGGTCCCAGTGAGCTGGGAGAGTTTGGAGGAGAGGATTTCTGGAATGATTGTGTTGAACGCCAAGCTGTACTCACAAACAGGATCCTTGCGTATATCGCTGGGCAGTCAAGGTGTTGCAGGATGTAGTGCAGTCCCATGTTGACTGCATCATCCACTGACCTGTTTGCTCGGTAGGCAAACTGCAGAGCGTCCGGCAGGTGTCCTGTGATGTTCTTCAGGTGGGCCAACACCAGTCGTTCGAAAGACTTCATGACCACAGACGTCAGAGCAACTAGTCATTCAACCTTATGATGGAGGGTTTCTTGGGGACCAGGATGATGGTGGAACAGGAGGGGACTTCACAAAGCTCCAGGGATCTGTTGAAGATCTGCATGATGATTGGAGCCAGTTGGTCAGGGCAGGCTTTAAGACAAGGAGGGGGAGACACCGTCTGGCTCCGGTGCTTTCCTGGTCCAGCTTCACATCCTCTACATGTATTTTGATTGCGAGCACAAACCAGCACATAGTTGTTGAAACCAGATAGTCCTGTAGTGGAGATTATGGCCAAGGACAGCATCATGACACTCCAGCAACTGAACACTTTGAGCACCGCAGCGAGATACCGGCACAGTTCCTGCGAATAGCATCATGCAACGAGAAATGCAGCTTGGAACTTGGTAGCATCCCGTTTAGTCGTGGCATATTACACAAGAGTAGAAGGATGCCATGATAACTGGCACTTTTACAGGACAGCTCCATTCTATCTTTTCATTCAGCTTCCTTCAGTGTCCAGCTGCTACTTTCAAAAGAGAGCACTGAAGTGTCAGGCCTTATACCAACTGCCAACTGCTGACTCCAAACAGTCTGAATCACAGCTGAAAGATAGCAACAATTTTCTAATGAGATGCACAACAAGAGAGGCCTTCTGAAATGAAGAAAGGATGAAACAAGGAAAGTACTCAATGCTGTGTATCATTTTTTCAATATGAGATGGCGAGGAACTTGCTGAAGAAGCAGAAAATGAGGAGGGGACTTTGGGCTGAGTCTAGAGGATGATGAAACACTGCTCCGTGGTCTCTGGGGAGGACTGAGACCAGCCTCTGATACACAAACACACACACACACATACACACACACATATGCACACACATACAAAGGAAGCGAAAACCAATAAATTTCATCATACAGCATTTGACTGAATAAACACTGTGTGCAATTTAAACTCTGAGATAGCAGTTTATGTACAATATGCCAGGCCTCCAGAATGAGGCACAGGGAGAGAGATGGATTATAGGGGGAGGGGAAGAGGAGAGACAAAAGAGATGGGAAAAAAGGAAGATGAACAAGACGGCAAAGAGAAAGGAGGGAGCGATAGTAAACCGATTACCTGGACTGGACAAAGCTTTTCATCACAATAGTGCGTGTATTCCCCTATACAGACCAGACACACAAACACACACTTGCACAGCCCATGTTCTGCACCCTCCCATGCACACATACATGTCATGTACATATACATTTGCACACAACCAGACATCTCTATCAGTCACTCACACACACATACTCAGAACTCTTCAAACAAAAACACACAGTTAAATATTTAAGAGTGCCTGTGGCAACCATATAAGTCTTCTTCCCTCCCATGGAGCTGCCCATGGAAAATAAGCTCAAATGGAAGGAGAAGAGGTGCAGAAAGGATCTGCCCGAGAATGAGGCGTGAAGGGAGTCCAAAACAAACAAATAAATAATTAATAAAATAAAAGAAGACGTAGACGGGAAAAAAGAGAGGGGAAATTGCAGGATGGGATGCAGGAGGAAGGATGGGTAAGGAAGAGTGAGAGTGAGAGAGAGAGAGAAGTGGGCTGATGACACAAAAAAAGGAAAGGAGAAAACAGAAGTGGACTAAACGATGAAGCGGAATCAAAAAGAGGAGAGAGAGGAAGGAGGAGCCTGCTATACTAAATGAATGGGGATGTAAAATGAGTCATGTGGTCTAGTTCTGGAAAGAGGACCAGTGTAGTCATTCAAAACATTTTAATGATGATTATTTAGGTGCTTGAATTCAAAAGGGACTTTGGGCCTGCAACATGGATGTCTATGAACAATGTGCCAGAACTCTACGTGTTAAATGTAAGCATTTACAGGTCTGGAATGATAGTTACCCAGCGGCCATAAGGTTAAATCAGATGATAGTCATTTAAAGCTATACCTTACTACATATCCATACAATTCACACAGACTAAGATATGAAAAAGAAAACACACTTACTACAAAACACACACACACCCTTAAGCTTGCATAGAGCCAAACGCAGTTTCCCTGCGGTGCATGTATGTCACATAACTGATTAAAAAGCATGGGTACCACTGAACAGTCATTTCCACACTGTTGCCTGAGGATGTCACCATTTCTGGAGAATGGAAAGGTGAACTTGTTGCAAAGCAAAAAAACAAAAAGATCCTAGACTGCCACCTAGCAGTGATGCTGGTGAATCACAGAGTGAACTCCCCAGTCAATGGTCAGCCTTTCCTCATCATTTCCTACTATTGCTTATGCACTCATCAGAATTATCTTTGTACTTCAAAAATACAAATTCAGCATTTCTAACATAAGGTACCGCAGTGTGTCCAGGAATAACCCTCGTGGTTTGACACATAACGGAGAGGAAAAAGTGTAAATTTTCTTAACCACAATCTATGGGCAACAAAAAGAGGATTTCCCCTAAAAGAAGACAGCAAACTTTCTTACTTCTGATTTTCTCGGTTAGTTTTAAAACTGCCTTCACACTCTTTAATTTGCATTAGAAACGGAAGATTTTTGAGAATAAAAATATCAGAGAAAGGGATGCAGCAGATATGGGGAAAGACCAACAGGAAGGGAATCTGCAAAGTCACATTTGCACATAATTTCTATGCAATGTATGAACAGAAGAAAACTTCCAAGGAAATGCTTATTAATACTAAAATAGCAAAGCCAGCATACTGAGGCCGCTGGATGAGGGAAAATACAACAATAACCGCTGGTTGCCTGCCCCCCCACTCTCTCTCTCTCTCTCTCTCTCTCTCTCTCTCTCTCTCTCTCTCTCTCTCTCTCTCTCTCTCTCTCTCTCTCTCTCTCTCTCTCTCTCTCTCTCACACACACACACACACACACACACACACACACACACACACACACACACACACACACACACACACACTTTTTGAATTTAACCTTTAAGCAGGGAGGTCCCTTTAAATTCCTTCTTTTTAGAGGGAAACCTAGGCCACATAGCAAACCAAGAAAGAAAGAAACAGGAGAAGAAGACTGAGGAAGGCTATAAATGTTATTAATTTTAATATTTTGTGGAGGTCCTGTTATCTACCTCGATTTTGCTGACATGTTATGTCTTCTCATCATGTAGTCAGAGCAGAAGTATGAATATCATTCATTTGCTGCTCTTTACCTCATTTTTTTGATTTTAAGTCTGTCATGTTTGATGTTTTTTTCTCCACATATTTTTTCCCCCAATGCAACAAGCCAGATAATTCATCAATGGTCCAGCACTACTTCTCCCTGTTTCCTGCACAATATGACACCCCGCCCCCCACATTGACAAATGAGATCGCTTCTATTGAGGGTCAAAGCAGAGAATTTTTATAGGTTTGTTTAGCTTGTGCAGTTATTAGTGTAAAGCTTAGGAGAAATGTCCAGCTGTCTTTGCTCTATAAATCCAAGACCCATAATCTTTTACATCATCACTTACTTCTGCATGATGCATCACACATCTGCTGCACACATCCGGAAATGTATTTGAAACCTACTTTGCTCCAATAAAGAGGGTGTCTTCAGCACCGGGACTGGGTACAATGTGAATACACTGGAAGATACACTCATGATAAAAATGTCTCCATCAGCTGTGGGTGAAACCTCCTCACTGCTGTGGATTATGCTATGAAGTATTCTGGGCTTTCAACGTTCAAATGCAAAGCCCTGACTCCAGCTCTTCTTTTGCCAGTATTCAATGACTCATTATGAAACTTACATAGTCACATTATAAGATACGAATCAGATGTAGGAAAGAGCAAAATCAGATAAAAGAAAACAATATCAACTAAAACAGAAATCATAATATAATTCCTGATCAGTGGAAAGGTTTGTTAAAATGAACGAGACTCTTTCACAAGGCCGAGCTGCTCCTGATGGCATCATCAAAATATGAATGGGCTCACTGCCCCACCACCACTGAATCAGAGACCAGCACTGTGGATGCTATTAGGGGGATAACTCATCCTTCATAAACATAAAAAAAAAAAAGGAATGAAAATGCTTGAAATGAAATTGCTCGAGGCAAATTTAGATGAGTCTCCTTTAATGACTGCGCTGTCTGAGGTTAAAGCAATAAAGTAAGAGAAATCTCTCAGGGTCTAATTTTGTTTTGTTTGTTTTTTTCCATATCAGTGACAGAAAACAGCTTGAATTGCCAACAGTACGGGGAAACAAATGATAAAAACTTGCAACTGAGCTACCTGGTAATCTCACATGAACAAAACATCACTTTGACCCTGCAGTGATTATATGTGACACGCCAGGAAACGATATACAAACTCATATCACAGAAGAATAGAAAGTGTGTCATAACATTTCCACACACTACCAGTTTAAGGGGAAGAGGAAAGTTTGGGGTGATTCTGGGGGAAATAGGCTGTGGCTGGACAACAGGCACAAGAATGAAAAACTGGTGCAGGGAAGAGCTGGGTGATGCAGAGAAGGGAGACGTAAAAGCAAAGAAAATGAGGAATTTGTGGGTTAAAGGCCAGATTGGGAAGATGCGGCTGGTTTAGCTGCCATGTACCGCCAAGCGGATGGTGCAAGATGGGGTGAAAACCTTACATGTTCAGCTACACTTCTGCAATTCCAACACAACGTTGACCAGCTTTCAAAATAAATGTAATTTTGAGTCTGACAGTGTGCATATAAAATAATGGACATCAACACCGTGACATTTGCGGACTACCGTTTTGAAGCCTCGAGTTTGACATTTTCCCATCGCCATCTTAATTTATTGAAACCGGACGTGACCATGTTTGAACAAGAGGGTGGCGCTGGGGAGGAGCGAAGGGTGGAGCTTGTGGAGGAATCAGTTAATACAGTAAGGGACTTTTATTTTGAAAAGCCACCGGGCTAGACTTCAGTCTTGTTTGCAGTCACGTGATTCTGATGACGCGCGAGATTCAGATGGAGGGCAGGAAGTGAAAAGCAGAATGGAAGAGATGCAGCTAGTTTAGCCCGAACTGTGCTAGTTTAGACGATATTATGAGAGAAAGGTATAAACAGAAAGTAAGATATGTTGGACATGATCCTTATATTATGAAGAGTGTGTGGTGATACACAATTGAGGATATCCAAAGGAGTTGAATCAAGTGCAACTGGATTTGGTATATATCCGTGAAGACGTTTCGCCTTTCATCCAAGGGGTTTTCTCAGTTCGTGCCTTTGTGACTAGACCAAGCTAGTCTGACTGGCTGGTGATGAGACTCAGAGTGTATCCTCTTGGAGTCGTTGTCAGAGCTATAGATGTCCATGGCTCTTTGTGTCCCGATGTTTACCAACGCCCGTCGCTAACTGAGGAAGCCTCTTGGATGAGAGGCGAAACGTCTTCACGGATATATACCAAGTCCAGTTGCACTTGATTCAACTCCTTTGGATAACCATGACCTGGATGAATGAGAACATTCACAGACACAATTGAGGATAGAGTCACCAGGGGCTGCTGCTCCTTAAAGGCAGACATTCAGAGTGCTGACGTAGGCACTGCTTAGAGTTTCCAAGGAAGTGGAACCATGTATTCAGCAGCCTAGTTGTTCGCTTGTTGCCACGAGAGATTGTGCTGTATCGGTGTTGTTTTGTGTGGCGAGTAAACGGAATTGACTCGACCTCTCCATCTCTCATTCCTGCACTCCCACATTGGTGACCCCGCACGTTGACAACGAACATGTCGACCCAAAGCGATGACGACACAGCTCCGGCTCCGAGTGATGCTAACGGTATGGCTCGTGTTAGCGCTAGCATCTCACCAGCAATGGTGAAGTTGCCCGATTTTTGGCAGCACAGTCCCCGGCCATGGTTTCAGCCCATTGAAGCCCAGTTCGAGCTGGGAGGAATAACACGGGACGTTACGAGGTATTTCCATGTGGTGGCGGCGTTGGATGCCCGGACGACGGCCCGAGCTATGGGGCTACTGGAAGCCCCCCCCGGCTGTGGGAAAATACGGCGCACTCAAAGCATTCCTTTTGCAGCTCTTCGAGCTGTCGGAGATGGAGAAGGCGGATGGCCTGTTGTCACTCAACGGACTCGGCGATAGCGAACCTTCTGAGCTGCTGGAGAAGATGTTGGCCATTTTGGGCTCGGCGGACCCCTCCTTCATTTTCACCCATATTTTTCTACGGCAACTCCCAGCGCCTGTGCGCACAGCGCTAGCCAGCTCCCCCCTCTCCTCCACCAAAGACTACCGCGCTCTGGGTGCGGAAGCGCACAGGATTTTCCTCGCCAACCGGCAGCAGTTTGTTCATGCGATGCTCCCTGCACAAACCTCGCCCCCGCCGCTGGAGGACGCAGCGGGCACCCCGGCTGCGGTGGCTGCCCGCCGCCAGCGTGACAGCGGGCTGTGTTATTACCACAACAGGTTTGGTGCCAGGGCCAAGCAGTGTCGCCCGCCATGCAGCTTCAGCGTCCAGGGAAACGCCAGGGCCAGCGCTCAATAGCGCCTATGAGCGCCGGCAAGAACAGCAAGCTATTGTTTATCAAGGACGCCTTATCTGGCCGGCGGCTGCTGGTCGATTCGGGCGCTCAGCGGAGCATCCTGCCTGCATCGGCCGCGGACACCATGGC
This sequence comes from Lampris incognitus, assembly GCF_029633865.1. Lineage (NCBI taxonomy): Eukaryota > Metazoa > Chordata > Actinopteri > Lampriformes > Lampridae > Lampris > Lampris incognitus. Next base: position 16,269,466 of record NC_079228.1, on the reverse strand, counting down.
CAGCGGACAAGGTCCCCCGATGGATGCTGCGAATGGCACGCCCATACGTACCTACGGCACCAGGTATGTGGAGGTGTGTTTCGGCGGGCGGCGTTTCGGCCGGGACTTCGTTATGGCCGCGGTGTCGGTTCCCCTCCTGGGCGCGGACTTCCTATGCGCCTTCAGGTTGCTGGTGGATTTTACGAACTGTCGTTTAATCGATGCTGTCTCTTTCGCTACATACCCGTGCACACTGGGAGGTGCAGGGACGCTCGGCCAGTCAAACATGCTTGCCGCCGGAGACACGTATCAACGACTGCTCGCCGGACCTTAACCACCTCACCACACCTACGTTCTCATTAGCGGTGGCCAAGCATGGCGTGGAGCACCATATTGCCACCGACGGCCCCCCGGTCTACGCACGTGCTCGGCGCCTCGACTCTGCTAAGCTTGCGATCGCCAGGGAGGAGTTTGCCACCATGGACGCCTCGGCATCGTGCGCCGCTCGGACATCCCGTGGGCCTCCCCCTGTACATGGTTTCTAAGGCTGACGGCGGTTGGCGCCCCCGCAGCGATTTTCGTCGCCTGAACAACGCCACAACCCCTGACCGGTACCCCGTCCCGCACATACGGGACTTCTCCGCCCACCTGGCGGGGGCCACCATCTTTTCCAAAGTAGATTTGGTGCGGGGCTACCACCAGGTACCCGTCCACTCTCGGGACATGCCCAAGACAGCAGTCATCATGCCATTTGGACTCTTCGAGTTCCTGCGGATGCCCTTCAGTCTCAAGGAGGCAGCGCAGACATACGGTACCCCCCCCTGCAGCCCCCCTACGAAGGACCCTTTCGCGTCCTGGAAGTGGGGCCTAAGAACTTTGTGGTGGACATAGGGGGCAAGCAGGAGCGGGTCTCGGTGGACCGTCTCAAGCCTGCCCATTTGGACCTGGGTGGGCTGGTCGAACTGGCCCTGCCCTCGCGGCGTGGACGCCCCCTTTCTCGGGCCCCCGGCCCAGCCTCGGCCCCTGCCCGGGCTCCGGCTCTGTCCCCTGCCCCCGCCCCCATACCCATTCAGCACAGCCGTTTTGTCCGCCTGGTCTGCCCCCCGAGACGTGGATTGTTTCACTGGGGAATGTTCGCCTGTTGGCTGTTTGTGTTTCACTGAGTACTATTGTGTTACATTACTGTTTTGCATTTTTTCGTGATGGTGAATTCTGGGGGGGCCTGTGTGGTGATACACAATTGAGGATAGAGTCACCAGGGGCTGCTGCTCCTTTAAGACAGACATTCAGAGTGCTGACGTAGGCACTGCTTAAGAGTTTCCCAGGAAGTGGAACCATGTTTTCTGCAGCCTAGTTGTTCGCTTGTTGCCACGAGAGATTGTGCTGTATCGGTGTTGTTTTGTGTGGCGAGTAAACGGAACTGACTCGACCTCTCCATCTCCTCATTCATGCACTCCCACAAGTGATTTTTTTGACGAGGTGGTCACTGCACACACACGCGTTATCCAACTCCGCTCTTCCCGACTGCAGACGACGGTTCACAAGCCATTTTTTCCGGCGTTTTCGGTCAATTTCTTGCACCCCCCCCCCTCATGAACAACAACTTTTGGTACTCAATAAAAACTCCTCGTGGTTTCTCAGTTAATGACACCAAATATAGGCATTTCAAAGGTTTGTGATAGTGTTTCCTATATAGAAAATCACTTTTTTTTTGTTTAAAAGTATTTATTTCCCCGTAAGTGTAGGCAGCACTACAGACATTCAAACAATGGGACAGCAACGTTCACACTTGGTTTAACGATACAAAACTGATTGCAACGGCCTCAAAACGAAAACAAACGTCTATTATGTTTCTTAATAAATGAAATCAAACTAAAATACAAAAAAAATGCACTTTCTCACATAAAACCTTTCAACCAAGGGGCTGTGCAATTCTCTTTCCATCCAACCAACATCTTTGTTAAGATCGTAAAATGTATGACAGTAGCGACTCAAATGTTCCCCTTAAACAGAACCTTCAGTCTTGTGAAATCCAAATGACATCACATTGCAGGCACAAGGAATAAAGTCAAAGCCCAGCAACCCCTTGATTGGGACAGTAGATTTTCAGTCATACGTTTTTCTGTCCAAAATCATCTTCTCTGCAAACCATACCACAAAAGAAAACGATTGCTAGGTATGTCCAAATGATGAAATTACGGCTGCATATAGTAACATTGTCGTTAAGTGCTCCATTCCCTCAGCATGCTCGACTGTGCAACATAAGACTCCTCTCGAGAGACATAAAATTTCAGGGTATCATCTCCACAAAAATCTTTTATATTTTCCAAGTGCGACTGGATCTTGCACGGGACAGAAATATCTTTGCAGGTCTCAATACATGACCTTGTTTGAAAGACAATTTTATATCAGTGTGTCGTTTTCCAGGGTAGGATAGGATGGGGATTTCGGGGGGGTTGGGGGGGGTTGAAAGTTTTTGTCTTCGATGTTCCACTTTTCAAACTGTTCTGAATAATAATAAACAAACAAAGAAGACCATCAGAACTCAACACAGGTCGAGAAAAGGACTCACGAGAGGAGGAAGAGAGGGCATGAAAGGTCAAGGAAAGACTGTTCTGGTGCACCCAGTTCCCCCACCCCAACCAACAGCATCTCTCCATTAGTCTGAATATGAATCTGTATTTTAGGCTCAGTGAGCATCACCAGTTTGAAAATCCTTTACATTGTGAATCGTCTCTTACATTGGAAAGCAGTTTCAAAGTGACTACGCACCTGTGCTCCTTTTCCTTAAACCAGGAAACGTCTCTTGTGAACTATGACACATACACTGCGATGCTATAGCGACTGCTGCTGAGAAGTCAAATGACAAAACTGGCCAGGGCAGCAGTAGGGATTCAAGCTCTTCTCTAAAGAGACAAGCCAAACATAAAGCTAGAAGTACAGATGATTAAATTGTATTTGAGGCTTCGTTACCAGACTGCTTCCAAATCATCGAAATAAGCAACAAGGCAATAGCAGCTGGTACAGCTGGTGTAAATGAACATGAAGAGAGGGGAAGGGTGGTCAGTAGCTATACTGTGCAAGTTTCCCAGAACATTGGTTCTCCACCTGGGGTGTTACCAGATGGCTGTGGAGAAAAAAATAAAATATCTTTTAGACTGGGGAATGGTTTTTACATTACATCACCTGTATCAGTGATATAATTTGCCTTAGAATAGTTCTGAGTGTGTTTGTCAGAGTCAAAGTGTGTGTGCACATGAGGTGCTGTTATTTCAATAAATCTAAAAACACTAATTAAAGCTAAATGTCCCTGTGCTATTTTGGGGGGGGGTCGTCAGCCTGATTATTCTGGGGGGGGGGGTCCCTAACTCAAAAAAGATTGAGAACCACTGTCCTAGAAATGGAATGATGAAATTATTCGCTCCATCCAAACCTCTTTTGACAAAAACTTGTAGCCAATCTCAAGCACACTTTAAGTACATCCGCAGTAAATAACGGAGAAAGAATTACAGTACAGATCCCCCCCAGCTTTCAGCCACCTCCCTCCAACATTCGATCCTCTCCATTCGAGGGCAGACACACAACGAGTCAGTAATATTCATACTTGTATACCTGTGTTAAGATTATTTCTCAAGATAAAAAAATTTTTTTTAAAGATGGGACATTCTACCAGTCTCTACACTAGCAAAGACATCACTCTGAGGCCTCCTCCTCCTCATCCTCCTCCTCCTCTTCCTCCTTCTTGTCTTTTTTACCCTCCCCCTCCCCGTAGAAAATCATTTCCTGCCCTCCATCTGTAGTTCGTGACGTCATATGCAAACAACTAGAATAAAGACGTTCGAATTACTCTCGATAACAGACTGTTGGAATCAATTACACATATCATGACATCGCGTCAGAACAGAGATATGCAGACATTATGGCTATAGTGGCTCGGGCCACTGCCCCTTTGCCCTCATTGGCTGAAGTGCCCCTCTGGACCAATTTGTTTTATTATTATTATCATTTCTTTCATGTTTCTTGTTTTACATCCTGTAGAGCTGGGTCCAAACTATGGACCTGAGGCACTATAGGGCAGATGTCACTTGATTGACAGTACTCGTCATAATATGTGGGCTGTTCCGAGTAGGGCGATCTTCTGGACTGCACTGATGTTGATGTTTCCTGGGATACGGTTGGTGAACTTTTCCATTCCCTTCTTCATGAGTCCTAGAGCTCCGATGACCACTGGTGTTGTTTCAGTCTTCATTCCCCACATCCTGTTGATTTCAATCTCCAGGTCTTTGTAATAACATAACATTTCATCTTCACAATGGCTAGTTTGTGGGAGTTGCCGTTTAACAGGTCCAATCCCAGTGTTGAGTGGTATAATTTCCATAATGCTAGTCAGTCAGGTCTTTCACCCTGTCACTGACGTGTTTTGAGAAACTGAGTCCTATTCTACAGTTGTCTTATTGTACAGTTGTCCACTCAATATCGTCCTTCTCGTCTCGGGGTGTTCCACTTCCTCCTGAGGACCCTCACATAGACGTAGTCGCCTGGCTGGATCTGGTTTGGGACCTGGTCTGTAAACAACTCCTTCTCCTTACTCTTTTCCTATTGATAGATAACTCGATGGCCATTAGACAGTTGCGTCACATACAATTTTATTTCATTTTCCAATATCCCCAAGTTGGGTCCCTTTTTCATGCGTCTATACAGCGGTGTAGGCATGGGCTGGCCCGTTAGCATTTCATGTGGGGTTAGTTGCGTTTTGCGGTTAGTCTGGGCCCTATATGCCATTAAAGCAAGCGGTAATGCAGCTACCCAGTTCAGTTTAGTATCAGCACATATCTTATTTAGCTTGGCTTTTATTGTTCAGTCTTCTTGAACCCTCTTGATTTCTATATTGATCCGAACAGATGACACATGCCGTGTGCATAAGTAGAGTCTGTATAAATCATAACTGACTTATTGTCTGTTAACAGACATGCATCAGTTAAGGCAATTAGCTCCGCCAATTGGGCAGAGCAAGGTTGCACGCATTGTTCTGTTTTGACTGTGACTGGACACTCAGTTTCATCCATCGGCATTAACACATATCCTGCTTTTAACCCACCATTGTCCCTATAACAGTAGCCATCTACGAAGTAGCACAAATCAGCATGCTCTATAGGTTCGGCTTGCAAATCTACGTGTAGTTTTGAAAACGTGTTCACTTCTGCATTACAATCGTGCAGTATCCCGTCTGTTGGTAGCGGGATTGAATCAACTGGGTTGACTGTCTGCCAATGTTTAATTTTCACATCTGGGTACTGGAGCAGGTTGTAATAGGTCTTCAATCTTTGGGTAGTAGTAAGTACAAATTTGCCTTTCTCAATCAAATTTGCCAATTTGTGATGAGTATGTATTTGCACTTCATATCCCATAGTGATAGTGGATGCTTTTTCATACATCAGGTAGGTTGCAACTAAACCCTGATAACAGGGTGGCAGTCCCTGTTCCACTGGTGATAATGCAGTGGAGTAATAAGCTATATGTTGTTTTTTGTTTCCCACCCCTGTGTGCTGCATAAGAATAGCTGTTGCATGATTTTGCCTGTGGGAAACATACAGGTGAAATGATTTTTTATAATCAGGAAGTGCTAATGCCAGTGCCTGCTGTAGCAGTTGTTTTATAGTTACATACGCCGTTTCCCCATCTGGTGTCCATGTTAGGGGAGCATGTAACTTTTCAATTCCTTCAGCCTTAATCATACTACGCAATGAGCCTATAATAGCAGTATAATAATTTATCCAGTCTGAGCTGTAACCTGTCATGCCCAGAAACGTCATCATTTGTCTGACTGTTTGAGGCTTGGGTACCATAGCAATCCCTTCTAATTGAGTAGGGGATATTTGTTTCTGTCTATTACTCAGTATTCTACTTCTGGTTGACAGTACTGTAGTTTTTTCTGGGACGCCTTGTGTCCTCTCTTAGCCAATTTCTGCAGGACTAGGACAGAGTCTTTATGATACTGTTCTATGGTGTCTGAGCAGATGATTAAGTCATCAACGTACTGTATGACCATACTCGTTACTTTTTCAGCTAACGCATCCAAATCTTCATTCAGCACCTTATTGAAGACATGAGGGGAGTGTTTGAATCCCTCTGGCAGCCATGTATATGTATACTGTTGCAAACAGATATTAAGATTTCATGCTCAAGGGGATGCAAAAAAATACTGAACATAGGTCAATCACCGTGTAATACCGTGAAGATGTCGGCACGTTTGTCAGCAAAGTGTGAGGATTCAGAACCTCCGCATCATAGTCTTCAACTACTTCATTGATTGCTCGTAAGTAATGGACTAAACGATATTTAGATTTGACTGCTTTTAAGACAGGGTGGATTGGTGTGTTGGCTGGAGAACTGGTTTTTATTAAAACTCCAGCCTGTGTGAGTCTGTCAATGGTTTTGGAAACACCTTCATCAGCCTCAGGTTTTATTGGATACTGTTTGATTCTAGGTGGTCTGCATCCTGGCTTAAGGTTAATTTCTACTGGTTGAGCTGATTGGACCAGACCTACATCCGTGTCATGCTGGGACCAGAGTTGTTGTGGCACTTTTGAGAGCATGTCTGCTTTTAGGTCTTCCTGGCTCATTAGTGCCAGTACCTGTTCTGGCAGTCTTATCACCTGAGGTGTGGCTCTTGCTGACATGGAGATCATTACCTTGATGAAGTTTTTATCTAAGCTATGCCAGATATTGGGATCCCCCCCCCCCAATTTCTTGGACTGTGCCTCCAACACCATTGGTCTCAAGTGTTTTGACTCATAGTCAAGATTTATCAATAATGAAATATGAGGAGTAGCATGGGGCACTTTGAACTGGGTCTTGAGATACGGATTTGTTTCAATTTGTATAGCTGCACCTTGTTTCCCAATTATTATGGCTGCAGCGTTAATCTGCACATTAGGTGGTTGCTTTTTTATCCATTTGTCATTAAGCCTTTCATTGCTTTGTTCATGGTATTGCAGGGTACTATGGTAGACCAGAGAGGGGGCGACCGCCTGTGGTATCTGTGCCCGAATAAAGGGTAGCCATTTGTTTACTACTTCCTGCACTTCCTGCTGCATCTGTCCTAACCAAAATACAGTTGCTGTGCTGCCTGTTCCTAACACTGGCATCTGCAAGGCTTTGATTCTGTCTGTTGTGCATGAGATTCTACATCCTAACTTGCACAATGCATCTCTCCCTAATATATTGACTGGATTGCTATCTGATATTAATACAGGGATGGGTATTTCTTGATTATTCACAGCTAGGGATAGAGGTTCTGTGGTGGGAATCAGCTGCACCTTACCCGAGAATCCAACCGTCTTGACAAATTGTCCAGACCAGGGGAGATGAGAGGCATAGGATTGTGAGACACAGGTGCAGGCGGCCCCTGTATCTGTCATCATTGGTGTATTTTTGCATTCAATTTGAACTTGGAGCATTGGTTCAATATCAGCTCCCTTTGAGATCATGGGCAGCTGATTTTCCCCCATTAGATCCTCCGGGCACCCCCAGTATCCCTGGTTGGGGTCCTGCCAAACATTGACAGGTCCCAAGGGGTCTCATGTCCTGCTGTGGTGCTTGTGGCCATGGTTATGTGGGGCATTCATTTCTCAGATGTCCCATCTGTCCGCATCCCCAGCAGACCTTCGGTCCATTGTTGGGTTTTCTTCCTGGCCTCCTTCCTTGGGATGGTCCTGGGTGTCCTCTACCCCACCCCCCTCGGTATCCTCCTGTTGGATAAGGAGGTTGTTGATATATGACCATTGGAGGATGTTGCAAGGCTTGTATCCATTTTCCTGCTCCCTCATGCAGGTAAGGGAGCCTGTTAATAAGACCACCCATGTCCATTGACGTACATAGAGTGTACTGCCTGACTCTCCCTTTTACCAATATAGGAGCCATAGCACCACTTTCTCCCCCCTCCTTGGGAGAATGAAGACTCCAGGCAGACGGGTCCAGTCCCAACAGCCCAGCCCCCACTCCACCCGCACTCCCCCTCCCCTCCTCTGGGGTAAATGAGCCGGTCAGGGTTCCAGCGGTGCAGCTGCTTTTCACCATATAGGGAGTCCCTTTCTCTCCTCTGAACCTCATCTGCTTTAGCTGTTCTGCTATCTCCTCTGCTTCCCTCATAACATACGCCTGTTTGATTCGTAACTCTTCCTCCAGCTTTTTTATTTCCTGTTGGTAACACTCCTCCATATCTAGACAGCTTTCAGCTGCCTCACTGCTCTCTTCTCTCCCCCATTTTCTCTCTGCTCTTTTCAAGTCCTCTCTTACTTCAGCATATGCCTTGCTGTCTTTTGCTTTTTACTGTGTCTCTCTGCCTACTTACAGTATCTTTCTGCCTACTCATGGTATCCTTCTGACTACGTACAGACACCTGATCTTCCTTTTTTTCTCAGTAATCCCCTGTATTTGTTACATAATTTTTCCCCTTGTTCCCTATACATTTTTATTATTTCTAATTCTTCTTGTCTTTTCTGTTTTCTCTTCTGAGATTTTTCTTTTGGTTTATGTTTTTTTATCAGCGTCTCCATCTCCTTACACATGCTTAGCTCAAAAGGGCCTTTCTCTGGCCACTGAGTGGCAGAGCTGCTTGTTCTTCGATGCCGTCAACAGCAGGTGTTGTGTCATCAGTATGCTTTCTGCTGTTGGAGGGGTTGCCATTGTCCCCTGTTTGGGGCTCTCATGTCTCACTGTATCGTCTCCTCTGTTTTCTATCTTGAATAAAGCTCTTATTCGTTTCACTTTTACAGCAGGCACTCTTTCTTAATATGCAAATTCTGCCTTCAGATCTTAGTCAATTAACTGTTCGTGTTTCTACTGTAATTGTCACAACTAGATTTACCAATAATGCTCCATCCATCCATCAATTGTCTTAACCGCTTATCCTGCTCTCAGGATCGCAGGGATGCTGGAGCCTATTCCTGCAGTCATTGGGCGGCAGGCGGGGAGACACCCTGGACAGGCCGCCAGGCCATCACAGGGCCCACACACACACACACACACACACACACACACACACACACACACACACACACACACACACACACACACACACACACACACACACACACACACACTCACTCATTCCTAGGGACAATTTAGTACCGCCAGTTCACCTGACCTACATGTCTTTGGACTGTGGGAGGAAACCGGAGCCCCCGGAGGAAACCCACGCAGACACAGGGAGAACATGCAAACTCCACACAGAGGACGACCCGGGATGACCCACGCAGGTTGGACTGCCCCGGGGCTCGAACCCAGGACCTTGTTGCTGTGAGGCAACCGTGCTAACCACTGCACCACCGTACCGCCCAATAATGCTCCAGTCACCCCTATTTGTGCTTCATAGCCAATTTCTGGTTGTTTTAAGAAGGAGAAGACTTCTCCAGTTAAATCTCCCATCAACGATCCACACTGTGTTGTCATTATTTTCTCTAGTACAGGTCCTGTCCTTATGGGGTTTCCACAAATAATTTAATAATGCACTCCACGGGAATTTTGGCCACTCTTGTTCAAATTGAGCCATCCCTCTTAATATAGTAAGATTCTGTAACAGTGATCGCTTATTTTCATCACTTAGGATTCCACATCAGAATAAAACTGCTCTTTCCAGAAATGGTCTCTAAATCCTTTTGTTTTTATCAACAATTTCTTTCTATTATTTCCTTCAATTAATCCCTCAGCTATCTATTCTCCTGTAATGCCTTTTGTCTGTTTTACGCTTCCATCTTGTCTGTTCGTTTATTTTTTATTTCCTCCTCTCCTGCTATCATTTACACTAGTGTGTTATCTATAAGGGGCCTGACTCTTTTTTTTTGTTTAGAGGTCGGGCCAGGGCTCGAAATTAACTTTTTTCCTCAGTGTCCCACAACTGTCCTGAATTCTACTTTGTATTGTCCCGGATATAACCAACAGTGTCCAAAATTTTAATTCTTGTCGTCGCCCCCCCAATTATGCAGAATACATATAATTTGATCCTTTTTTTCCCTTAATCATCACACCATGGACTCTGGTCCACTATATAAGTTTAAAATACTTATTCTTTTATTAAACATATGAATATTAGTTTCGGGAGTTTCGGGGGTCGGCAGTATTGGGGCTTGCATCAGGGAGCTGTTTATTCAACCACCTCAGCATTTCTTTCTTCTTCTTCTTTTAATTGTCATTGATGATGGTCTATCGCTCTGGCTCTATGAATGTAGCATTGGCTTGAGTCAAGCAGCAGCCACTGGCAGAGTGGATGACGTAGAATGCATTCTATGATTTGCACGAACAGGCGATTGACTGCCCTATCGTGAGGTGCCGCAAGAACGTAAGCCTTCTGTAGTTTCGCCGTTCACACATTTTTATTAAATTATTCAAACGTCAAAGTAACGTCTAGATACTCATAATTAATGACTTTGCAAATAACACCTATTTCGAAGTTTACTTTGACATTTTTTTTCACTGTCCCGGAATTGTCCCAAACAAAATATATTTGTGTCCCAGTAGGATTTTTGATGCTTCCCGGGACATCGGGACATCGTTAATTTCGAGCCCTGGGTCAGGCGCCGGCTCCGTCTTGGAGTTTCTGTGGGTCACAAAGGCTTATCGGGCTGGCTCGGATAACCTTGTCGCCTTTCCTCCATTTCTCCCCAGCCTTCAGAAGGGGCGTCCACAGGCGCTCTCCCCTATTGGGTGTCGTGGGTCACACGTCCCTCAGCAAGAGTCAACCTGGAGTGTACCTCGGCCCCTCCATTGGTTTTACAAGACTGCGGACTAGTTTAGGGCTCAACCGGGCCCAGGCTTTTACCTACAAGCTTATTATCCTTCAGGCTGGAGGATTTAGATACTGTATCCAGATGTACTATTACGCCCTGATACTATACTGTACCTGTCCCTGTTTACCTAAACAGGCGCCTATCTCACCTGAGCTAGGTCTTGGTGGACACTGTATCAAATGTTTCTTACTGTTTCTTGATACTGTACCGTGCCCTGAGACACTGTATTTTGCAAACAATACCATATATCCCTATATACTGTTAAACAAAATACTGTACCGTGCCTTGTCCCTATCTTTTCTAAGATAGACGCTCTCACTCTCTACCTGTGTTAACCCCCCACGCAAAAGGACCCTTGTCTCTTTAATTTGTTCGTTAAATTTGGTAAGCTTTTAGAAGCAGCTCTTACTGGCGCAGATAATGGGTGTCTCAGCACCAATCACCTCACAGAAATATTTATAATACAGCAAAATATCGCTTACCTCTTAGCGGACACTTTTCTGTGAGGAGTCCAGAGCCGAGCCCACCCTGCATCGAGGCAGCTTGCTTTATCCAATCCTGTTCATGATGCCAATTTTTCTCTGTGGTGGCTAGTGATACAGAGAAATTGCAAAAAAAATCAATGAGACGAGGATCCTTCAAAATAAGACTTTTATTGACGTATCAACAAAGTCTGAGTCAGGTCTGCAGAGTGACTGAAAATCAGACAAAAGCCTCCCTGTCTTTATACCATTTACAAATCTAGTGAACAATCTACTTGCGTCAGTCCATGTCCTGCTTTTAATCAGGGACCTTGTTGATCAGGACATATTGGTGGAGCAGGAGCCTCTCTATCAACGCAAGGATGACGTGAGGATGTCTTCAGTCATCCCCCTTTGACAGTTTAATGGTTGTCTTGACATGCTGCTACTACTACTACTACTGTTTTCTGCATAATAATGCTTACACTTACATGATGAAATGTCACTTATCTTTCTTTTGGGCATAAACACGTTTATCTTCTGCTAATGTTCTGTCCTAGTTATATGGCCTTGTGCTACTTGCCACTATTGCTTGTCACTCTAATCACATGAAATGACAGATACCCACATTTGCCCTTACGTAATACCATACCAGCACCCTAAAATTATCCTCTATGTTGGAGACTCTTGCTCCGGGTAAACAAGGCTGGCGAAGTTAATCTGATATTGCAGGTAATGGAATGTCCTATTACTAGTGTACGTTGCTTCACTCTGTTGACAGGAGTGGGAGAGACACGCTGGCCGACCGGACTACCAACAGGGCTAGTGAGGGGCAAAAACCGGTTTGCAGTTGGGACAGGTGACTGCAGAACAGGCCACACAATGACTGGCCTTATCTTGCGAGCCTTCCCACACCGGTAAACAGACAAACTCCACCGCATCTGCCGACAAAGCTGAGCAAGTGCTAACAATAGCAGGTCTGCTGTGAGGCCCGGGGCTAAGGCTGTCTTGAGTGCCCGTTATGTCAAACATAATCCTTGCCGAAAGAAGCTGCTCTAACTCATGGACACGTCCTCTCTAGTAGAGACAACTTATCTGTAACTGTGGAACAGTCATCACACACCATCGCTTTAATGAGGCTGCTTTGACTGCAAATGCAATAGAGCTAACCGCTAAACTAGGCTAAGCTCGACGCTAATAAAAAAACTAGGAATGAAAGGCTGCCTACTAAACACAAGGGTCGTTTGAGAAAGAAAGCTACAGAATCTAGCGAAAAGTGAACTAAGCACAGAAAATAGTGAAATCAGTAGGACAAATGAAGAGGTTAGGGCAGAAAATAGAGAAGCGATAGTAAGAGAATAAACAGCAGTTATCGATCTCACGAAGCTGAATCTCACTAAGGTGGAAGCAGGAAACAGTTGGCAGTGACAAACAAAGGAGATCAGAGTGGGTAAAAGAAGCTACACTGAAAAGCTGAAAAACAGGTTTTCAGCAAACGACCCTTGGTCAGTATGGAGGGGCATGCAAGACATCACAAAGTACAGAAGACCATCCCAATAATGAGACAAAGAAAGACCTGGCTGATGACCTGAATGTCTTCTATTGCAGATTTGAGAGGGACAAATTCACTCCCCTCACCCACTCCAGCCCAACGAAAACAGCCCCCATCACACCTCTGGCAACCCCCCTAGTCTACCCCCCTGGTACTAAGGCTGCGCTCAAGATTCATGTAGAGATGTGAGCCAGTTTTTCCAGAGATAGAAGATAAGGAAAGCACTGGGTCCAGACGGTGTCTCCCCCTCCTGTCTTAAAGTCTGTACCTACCAACTGGCTCCAATCTTCACGCAGATCTTCAACAGATCCCTGTAGCTTTGTGAAGTCCTCTCCAGCTTCAAATGCTCCACCATCATCCCGGTCCCCTAGAAACCTTCCAACACAGACTACAGGCCTGTCGCTCTGATGTCTGTGGTCATGAAGTCTTTCGAATGACTGGTGTTGGCCTACCTGAAGAATGTCACAGGACACCTACTGGACCCCCTGCAGTTTGCCAGCCGAGCAAACAGGTCAGTGGATGATGTCAACATGGGACTGCACTACATACATCCTGTAACACCTTGACTGCCAAGCAACATATGCAAGGATCCTGTTTGTGGAGTTCAGCTCAGCGTTCAACACCATAATTCCAGAAATACTCTCCTCCAAACTCTCCCTTCAAACAGTATCCCTGCCACCTGTCAGTGGATCACCAGCATCCTGACAGGCATGAAAGAACAGGAGAGGCTGGGGAAGTAATTTCTGGTATATGGACAATCAGCATTGGGAACTACCATTTCCAAAGACCTGAAGTGGGAGACCAACATCAACTCCATTCCTAAAAAAGGCCCAGCATAGGAGATTCTTTCTGCGGCAATTGAGGAAATTTGGTTTGCCAAAGAAGCTGTTGAGCCAGTTCTATACTCCCCCACACACACACACACACACTTCCAGGGCACAGTTTGTTTGAACGCCTACACTCTGGCAAGCGCTACAGAGCAATGTGCACCAAAACCACCAGACATAGGAACAGTTTTTTTTCCTTTTTTGGATTTTTTTCCCTCCAATTGTATCCAGCCAATTACCCCACTCTTCCGAGCTGTCCCAGTCGCTGCTCCACCCCCTCTGCTGATCCAGGCAGGGCTGCAGACTACCATGTCTCCTCTGATGCATGTGGAGTTGCCAGCCGCTTCTTTTCACCTGACAGTGAGGAGTTTCGCCAGGGGGATGTAGTGCATGGGAGGATCACGCTACCCCCCTCCCCTGCCAAAGAGGCGTCCCGACCGACCAGAGGAGGCGCTAGTGCAGCGACCAGGGCACATATCCACATCCGGCTTCCCACCAGCAGACACGGCCAATTGTGTTTGTAGGGACGCCAAACCAAGCTGGAGGTAACACAGGGATTCGAACTGGTGATCCCCTTGTTAGTATAGGCAATGGAATAGACCACCACACTACCCAGACACCCAGGAATAGTTTTGGGTTTTTTTTCTCTCACAGGCCATCTCTCTCATGAACACTTAATAGCATGGTGCAAGAATAGACACTTGTTATGTAAATATGACACTTTGTAAAATAGCCCCCTCTGGTCAAGATGCCTCATCTACATATATACGATCAATCAATCAAGTCAATCAAGTTACATTTTTTATAGCGCTTTTATAAGATGCATCTTGACTTTTATAAGTGCATAGTCATATGCATAGTCGCATATGACCATGCATAGTCTGGCCTGGTGCTTAGTCATATACATCCCTGGTGCATATGACTAAGCACCAGGGATGCATATGACTAAGCACACATTTTGAGGATGGCTCCCACTCATGTTGAGCTCAGTGTTTTACTTTTTTCTTTTTTTTAAGAGCTCTCGTGCCCTAGAAAGGGGATTTTTTTCTAGACAAATTGTAATTTATTCAGACTGGCCTTGTGGCCCTGCTTTGCCAGATTTTTTAGCAATGCAATGGTACCAATCTCATAAGCATGTTTGCTGATGAACAGATCATCAAATCGTTGACATACTGTATCAGCACGCTCCCTGCTGGAAGACCTAAATTCTCCAGACTTGCATGCAAAATCTGTGAGTAGACTGCTGGGGACTCATCATAACCTTGTGGCATCCTGGTCCATATACATATTTTACCCTGAAACGTGAAAGCAAACCAAAACTGAGTATGCATGCAAACAGACACTGGTGCATTTACTGCTTGTAAATCTTGCACGAAACACCATTCTGCTGTCTGGTTCTCCTTAGTGTGTTTTTATGCTTTCATAGGAGTGGTGAGAGAAAGGAGAATACTGGAGGAGGAAGTATGTTAAGAGTATAAAACACAAGTCAAGATTCCTTACATGGGGGTCATAATTCCATATGAAAACATGTTAATGGTGTCATTCACCTCTTACCTAAACTGGAATATGGTGTGCTTGGTTTCCAAAATAATACACATATTTTGTAAAGTTCAGTTTTTAATTCAGTCTCTGCAATACAATCTGTTATAATCTTTTAACATTAGCATTTGGTCAGCATTGCAAATTAGGTGTGCTTTATTTTCTGCAGGAAAAGTGACATTAGGCTTGCTCTTATTAAACTATTTCACTCAAATGTGGATGATTAGGATGAAACGTCTTGTTTTTTCTGCTCAGGCGATGTGATGAAGCATCGTGTGTTGTAATCATGGCATTTATGAAACCTTATAGAATGCATCGGTGTCAACCTACATCTTGTATTTTTAGATATACATGATGCAATTTGTCAGATGTACTTAAAAGTATGTGGGGAGAGATAAGGGTGTTGGGCAATGGAAAACAGAACTGATCGGATGGAGGACTGAGTGGATGTGCACAGATGCAAAGCGTACTACATATTAGCACTAGATAACATCTGCTGTTGAACTGCTGAACTGATCTGACGCTGAACAAGTGTGTATAAAGATGACTGCCCTGAAAGATGGAAATCAGTTCTAGCTAATGATGACAAGCGTTTCCCTTCAGTTGTGAAGTTATGCGTGGTAATCATTTATGGATTAAATGCATAGCAAACATTTCCGCACATTATAAGTCCTTGGAATTATAATCATATTTCAAAATATTGTACTGCGTCAAAACAGTTTTCTGATTTTAAAGAGTAAGTAAGCACTCATTTTTACTCTCTTTGCCCGTTTATATTGATAAAAAAGGGGGGAGGGGTGTAGATAAAAAGGACAGTGATGGTCCTGTAGTGCACCTCATATAGAGTGAATCAACTGCCTTTAACATGAGCCCAACTACAAGGTTGAACAGAGCAAAACTACAGCAGGCCGTTTTATCATTTATTTGTTTTAAGGCACTAGTCACTTAAAATAAGACTCTAGTACTTGTTTTTTAGACACTTCTCACTATTCCGACTCACTAGTCGCTGTTGTAAAGTCACTAGTTGCTAAAAATGAGATACTAGTTCTGTTAGAATAAGCACTCGTTATTAATTTTATCATGACAACTGGTAACAATTCAATAAACACTAGTTCTTTTATTTGAGTCACTAGTACCTAATTTAAAGGCACTAGTCACTAGCATGTTTCTGCTAGGAAAACACCAAGCAGTGTGACAGAAACTTACCAGTTATTCTTTAACCTAATGTATCCTTATACTAATGTATCCTCTAACCTAATGCACCCAGGCACATCTCTATCTAGTCTTCTGTACTCCATGGATCCTCAGAATAAACATCTTTTGTTACTGACCTGTCCTAGACGCACCCAGATAACATCCCATCTGCCGTAATTCAAACTGACTCTAACCAGCCTGCTCCAGGAACAGCCAGGTACAGGCATCCTGCCCATTAGCTAGCTGCCTGCAACTTCCCCTATAAACCATACACTTTCCGACCCTTTTCGACTATTTGTGTTAATCCCTCGTTTAATCAATTAACACAAACATATGCCTATAGTTTGTAATCGTTACCTAATAAGGTTATCAGTCTCCAATTGTCTAATGCAAGTTGATCTTTGTTGGGTATTGGGATTAGGATGATGAGACCTTGCTTCATAGTGGGAGAACACCCCCCCCCCCCTGAAATACATTCTAAAAAGCTATTATAGAGCAGTCCTCTTATATCCCTCAAAAAAAAAAGTGTCAAAGTCCACGGTTAGACAGTCAAGATTTGGTGACTTCCCAGTAGACATCCACAGAATTGCTCCCAACACTTCAAATCTTAAGCTTATCCTCCATTGGTTGTTTAAATTCATCATTCATCATTTATTAAATTCTCTATTTTATTTTATTTTTGAAAAAAAAAATTTCCTTGGAAAAGTTGGATTTGTACAGGTTACTATAGAAAGCTCTTATTTCCTCATTTACTTGGTCTTGATTTTCAATAGTTACACCATTTATAAGCAACTTTTGATTTTTCTTTTTGGTTTGTCTTTGTTTTTCCAGACTAAAGAAATAAGACGATTTTTTCACTTTCTTCCATCCATCGAGCTCTTGAATGAATAAATGCCCCCTTTGCTTTTTCCAAATATATATTATCCAATTGGGATTGAAGATTGTTTAATTTAGCTTGTTCCTCAAATGCATTTCTCTTTCTCTACATATGTGCGCTCGCTTCTCAGTTCTCCTCTGCTGAAATCTGCACGCTCCCTCCTTTTTCGTAACCGGAAAAATGTCAGATGCTGTCGGATTCCTCCTCCCACCATGATTCCACTCAAAACATGTTTAGAGTGGAGGACATGTTTTGAGTGGAATCATGTTTTGAGTGGAATCATGGCTAGGGTTGCCAACTCCTTGAAATGGAAATAAGGAACAGGGGACAGGGACGGGGGTTGGATGGACAGGGCGCCGCGGGCATAACAAATATAATGTGCCTTACACTACACACACACACACACACACACACACACACACACACACACACACACACACACACACACACACACACACACACACACACATATATATATATTATATATAATAAGGAATGATTCCTTATTTTAAGGAACAGTTGGCAACCCTAATTATGGCTGCAATGGAGGAAATTAAAGTTTGAGCCATTCTAAAAGAAGTGTGGGAGGTTTACAAGAAGGAGCAGAGGGGGAAGAAGGAGGTGTCTGAGCAGAAACATAAAGAAAAGGAGAAGAAGCACAGGGAGGAGGAAGACGAAGAAGAAGAGTGCATGTGGAGAACAAAGCAGAGGAAGAAGAGGTGGAGAATTAAGGCGTGGCTGGAGGGGTGTGCAGCGCTGTCACTTCCTATGGTCATCACTGATGCACTGCTGCTTCTCAAGCTGGTGGAAATTGTTGTCAGTTAAATGGAACATGTTTACTCACAGGATGCAGCTTAAATGATTTCAACTCCCTCTCAGAAGTTTCCTCATAGACGAAAGCATTGTATTAATTCAGGACTGCTGGAACTTAAAGCTCAGACTCCCTCCAAACACCAGAGTGCTAAAATATGATAATTTTGCACTGGAAAGAAAAACCCCATGATTCCACTCACCTTGTCAATTTGGTGGGATTCGTTTCCTGTTACAGTGCCCCTTTCAATGTGGATAGACTTCCTGTTAAATTATGGGTGGAGGCTTTATTAATACACATGTGAGGAGGCGTTGAATCAAGACTCCCTGTTTGTACGCCATTTCACCCAGATGACACTACCTCAACCGTTTCCGACCTTATTGTTTTTAACCTTAAACCTCACTCCAAACTTGGCCCTAACCTTAACCTCACAACCTGTGATGTTCAGACTTTAATAGAGAATACCTCTTTAAGAGAAGCAAGGGGTTATGGGGCGAGTACGGAAGTAGGAAGGGGAACAAGCATGTATGTGGGACACACAGCATGGATGTATGAACGACAGAACAAGAGTGATAAAATAAAGCTCCAGTTATTCGTTCACACAGTCGTCCCATGTATTTGTGGACATTACAATGGCAATGAGGATTTTGTGGATTAAAAGGACCTACCTTGCCATGGACCAAAAGGATTGTTGAGTAGCCAAATAGTGATCAGTGATCGCTGCTAACTAATGTTTAGCATCCCAGCGCATAAATGGATTAGCCCACAGCTCAGATCAGAACGTATCCTACACCGCATCTAACCATTGCCAACATGCTCTCTGCTCCAGCTGATTCATTCTCCGCTTTTGGCGTTCACGGTGGAGCACCTGGATCATTAGGATCAAGATGGGAAAGATGGATGGCTCGTTTTGAAAATTTCCTGCACACCATGGACATCAAGGAGGACACTTGAAAACATGCCATGTTACTTAACTATGCTGGTGAACAGGTATACGACATTGTTGTCACATTTCCTGATAGAGGAGAGGATAAGGACTTTAATAAAGCCAAACAGGCTCTTGCTACTTATTTCTCACCAAAGAAAAATGTGGACTTCGACGTTTACAAATTCAGACAATCTACTCAATCCGAAAATGAAACAGTTGGGGAATACTACATTCGCCTGTGTACACTGGCTGCATCCTGTGAGTTCCCTGCTGTTGATGCAGAAATCAGATGTCACATTGTACAAAGCTGCAGATCACACAAGCTGAGAAGGTAAGCTCTCACCATTCCCACAATGACACTGACAAAACTCCTTGAAATAGCCAGGCTGAATGAAGCATCTGAACAACAAGCA
This sequence comes from Lampris incognitus, assembly GCF_029633865.1. Classification (NCBI taxonomy): domain Eukaryota; kingdom Metazoa; phylum Chordata; class Actinopteri; order Lampriformes; family Lampridae; genus Lampris; species Lampris incognitus. The sequence goes on along the minus strand of NC_079228.1, from coordinate 16,250,098 downwards.
CTTGAAATGGAAAAACAAATTGAGTGGTTTAGATGGTGTTTTAGCATTGCGCCATCAAGAGCAAAAGAGCCAGCAGTGAGCCCAGCAACCGGCATCGGCAGCCCGAAATGCACGCGCACACGAGTGTTTCAACTGTGGTGGACCATTCCCACCAAGGCGAGTGCCCAGCATATGGACATGCATGTTGTAACTGTGTTAAAATACATTACTTTTCAAAAGTGTGCCGGTCACAACCAAGACAAAATGTGAACTCTCTCTTGTCGGATGGCCCCTCAAACTCTGCCTACTCACCTCATCCCAATGAAGACGGAGCAGGCTCCTCCTCCACTTACCTCTTCACACTGGGGGACCCAGCCGTCGCAGCACCAAAACAGACCATTCAGGTAAATGGGTCCTCACTCTAAGTGCTAGTGGATACCGGAGCCCCTGTCAATGTAATGATTTTTGCACTTTTCAGTCACTACCAAACCCTCCTGTATTGCAGAGCATGTCAGTCAGGATTTTTGCATGCAGCTCACACATGCCTTTGCCAGTGCGTGGGAAATTCGGCTCACAGCTCAGCTTCCATGACAGGGTGATCTCAGAGGCATTCTATGTGGTTGACAAGTCAGCGATTCCTGTTTTGAGTTGTCAGACTGCGATTGCCCTCGACCTAGTCCGCCTAGTCAACAGTGTAGACATGCCACTAAAGCCTCAGGAGAAGTACTCTGAAGTTTTCCAAGGCATTGGGAAACTCAAGAACGACCAGGTAAAGCGCCACAGTGACATGACTGTACAACCAGTAGCTCAGCCACACAGACACATCCCGTTCCACATGAGGAAGCTAGTCGAACAAGAGTTGGAGAAACTAGAGGCGATGGACATCATTGAACGTGTTGAGGGCCCGACATCCTGGGTCTCACCTGTGGTAGTAGCCCTTAAGCCTAAACAACCAGGGAAAATCAGACTGTGTGTAGACATGAGATGCCCGAATGAGGCTATCAAGCGATCGATCTAACAGCTGGCTACCACCAACTTGAACTCCACCTGACTCCCACTACATAATGACCTTCACTACACACATGGGCCTGTGACACTACAAGCATCTCAACTTCGGGATATCCTCAGCTGCAGAGATTTTCTAAAACACCATCAGAGAGGCACTATCTGGCATCCCAGGTGTTTTGAATGTCCGGGATAACATGCTGGTGTACGGTGCCAGCCAACAGGAGCACGATGAGAACCTGGAGAAGGTCCTCACATGCCTCAGAGACTGCAACCTGACACTAAATGCTGACAAGTGTGAATTCAACAAAACCAAGCTAGAGTTCTTTGGCTATGTGTTCTCAGACCAAGGCATTTCAGTGGACCCCAAGAAAGCTGCAGCAGGCAAGGAGCCCCACAGAATCCTGGAGAGGTCTGCAGTTTCCTGGGCCTTGTCACATACTGTGGTCGCTTCATTCCAGATCTAGCTACCCTGACATAGCCCCTCAGAGAGCTCACAAAGAAGGACCAACTGTGGGACTGGTCCCTCACACACCAGGCTGCATTCGACACACTCAAAAGTACCCTGAGCAGCAACACAGTCATGGCCTACTTTGATCAATCAAAACACACAGAGGTTGTTGTGGACGCAAGCCCTGTAGGCCTTGGGGTTGTTCTAACCCAAACTGACTCTAATGGTAGACTACACACACTCGCCTACGCCTGCAAAATGTTGTCACCTGTGGAACAGAGATACTCACAGACTGAGAAGGAAGCCCTAGCTGTGATTTGGGGTTGCCTTCACTTCCAACTCTATCTGCTTGGATGCACTTTCACAGTCATTACAAACCACAAGCCGCTTGTGCCCATGTTCAAAGAGCCATCGTCCTCCCCTCCTCCCAGAATCGAATGCTGGTTGCTGAAACTGCAAAACTTCAGCTTCTCTGTGGTCTACAGGGCAGGTGCCGGTAACCCAGCAGACTATTTCTCAAGGCACCCTGTTTCTACACCTGAGTCCAAGGATACACATGCCACTGAGCTGGCTGAAGCTCATGTGCGTTTCATCATCAACCACAATGTGCCCCGTGCCATGACACTACAGGAGATTCATGCTGCCACACAATCTGACCCATGCCTCCAAAGGGTTATGACTGCTGTCAGGACTGGACAGTGGCACACTCTTCTGAAACAGACAGCAGACATGTCTCCAGCCCAGCAATCAGTTCTCTGGTGTTTTCACACAAAGAAATCAGAGCTTATGGTGTCTGCATCTGATCTCCTGCTGAGAGGGAATAAACTTGTAATACCTTCCTCACTGCACAACTGGGTGATAGACATCACCAACGAAGGCCACCAAGGGGTGGTGAAAACAAAGAAACTACTCCAGGAGAAAGTGTGGTTCCGAGGAATCGACAAGGCAGAGGACTGCATCAAAACCTGTCTTGCCTGCCAGGCAGTAACAAACACGACACAGTCTCACGCACCACTTCAGATTACTCCTCTGCCAGCTGCACCTTGGACTGAAGTAAGTATTGACTTTTGCTCCTTGCCAAATGGAGAGAGTACCTACTTGTAGTGATGGATAATTACTCAAGGTTCCCTGAGGTGGAGAGAGTATCCACCACATCCACCAAAACTGTAATACCAAAACTAGACAAAATCTTCTCAGCATATGGCATTCCAGAAGTCGTCAAGAGCAACAATGGTCCACCGTTCAACTCTGAAGAGTTCTCCAGGTTGGCTACCTACCTGGGATTCCACCACAGAAAGATAACTCCACACTGGCACCAAGCAAATGGTGAAATGCAAAGATTCATGAAGACCCTGAAAAAAACACTCAGGATTGCAACACTGGAACACAAGAACACTCAACAAGAACCGAATTGCTTCCTGCGAGCATACAGAACAACACCACACTGCTCCACTGGGACACCCCCTGCCACAGCAATGTTCGGTAGGCAAGTGCGCACAATACTGTTCAGTGTCCAATCCACAGTCCCGGACGAGCTCATGAAAGCCAAAGACACACAAACAAAAGAGAAGATGAAAGGGCACCACGACAAATGCTTCTGTTGTCCCTCCTCTGCTCTGAAAGTGGGAGACCATGTGTTGGTCAAAAGACTGCGACCAGACAACAAGTTCCAATCCCCTTTCCATCCTGATCCGTTCCAAGTCACTGCAGTCAAAGGAACAATGGTTAATGCTGGGTGTTTGTCACGGAAAATATTGACTAAAGTCACGGAACAATCACAGCAAAGTTGTAGACAATCACGGAAAACTGAAAAGAAAGAGGCAGAAATCACGGAGTGTTTTAAATAGCTTGAATGTATTCAATTAACCAAGAGATCTCATGCACAGTAGTGGTAAATTATTGAAATAACACGCGCAACTGTAGCAACAGTAACAAGTCCTTGAATAAAATTTTTTTTAAAAAAACAGCGGGCAGTTGCCCGCTGTTTGCCTCGTCAGCAACAATGCTAATTCCGTTACAAACTTGGAGTTTGTCTTTGATCTCGTTCATGTGTTTCACAAATATGCTAGGCAGGTAGGTGCGTCGGAGTTGACAGGCACTTGGAATTACTCCGATGTCACGGTGATGGCGTTCCAGGCGGGACTTCAGGCCAACATTGTCCAGTGTGTGTCAGGGGATGTGGGCTGAAGTGAAAGCTTCTGTAAGTTTAATGACCTCACTCTGTCTATGCAAGTGTGCGGTTGTTTTAGCTTGAAACAGCTCTGACACAGTTTTCTGCAGTTTTCGGCTCTTCTCGGTTTCAACGGCCCGATCTGCGGTTTTCTTTTTATGGACGTTGGTCTGCAAATGCTTGTCGCAACTTGCTTTTCGAGTGTAGTCCACCGGGATGTTACACACTGAGCAAAATAACAAACCACCACTGACATGAAACGTTTGTTCTGGGTATTGTAGGGATCGTGCTTTAGTGGAGGTCTTTGCAGTTTTACTCATTTCGAAGTTTTTGATCGGACCATAACTAACGTTAGCTGTTCATTCATTCGCACTTTTAACATAACCATGGGAACGTAACATTACACTGTAAACTTCCGCTAATTGGGACAATCTATGGGTCGGAGTGTAGGTCAAAATGTACAATGCTAGGCTACATGCGCTTCAGAAGTGAAGGTTAAAATGCTTAGTGCCTATGCAGATCACACTGTAGGCTACGTTAAGATTGACAGTTAGGCTACCATTCAAAACTGTAGAGAAATCACGGAAAGCACTAAAAACTGGGGAAATCGCGGACATGGCAAAAAAATGGCGAGAATCATGGAATCCGTGACACCCTTGACTTCCGTGACAAACACCCAGCCTTAATAATGGTCACTGCACACTGTGAGCAGCAAGTGGTGACAAGGGACACATCACACTTCAAGCAAGTGCCCCCCTCACTAGCTCGACCTACGCCCGCCGCTACAGAACACAACAGCATCATGCCTCAACAGACTGAACCCATAGGTGGTCCTAGCAGGTTTGCCCACACCAACACGGACACGGCACCCCTAATGGCACCATCGGGCCCAGAGACCCCTGGCATCCCTCGCTACCCACAGAGGGTAGTTCAGAAGCGGCCAGAGTACCTTAAAGACTTTATACTAAGCTAAAAATTAAAAATAAAAAAAAACACCAATGGACCATGAGTGTAGTAGGGAGGGAGGACTACAGTTCTGCTGTTACTTACTAAAAGGAAAAAAACACTGTTTGTAGTCACAGAAAACTGTTTTGTTTCTGCTGTTGCATACTAAAAGAAAAAAAAGAAACACTGTTTGTAGTCACAGAAAACCGTTTGTTTCTGCTGTTGCATACTGAAAGGAAAAAAATAAACACTGTTTGTAGTCAAAGAAAACCGTTTTGTTTATTTTGATATCTTCCCCTTTTGCCAAGTATGTTTTGTCATTTTGTTTGGGAATGTTGGAGGATGTGACGTTCAGACTTTAATAGAGAATACCTCTTTAAAAGAAGCAAGGGGTTATGGGGCGAGCACGGAAGTAGGAAGGGGAACAAGCATGTACGCGGGACACACAGCATGGATGTATGAATGACAGAACAAGAGTGATAAAATAAAGTCCCAGTTATTCATTCACACAGTCGTCCCGTGTATTTGTGGACATTACACAACCCTTAACCCTTATCTTAATGTTTACCCCCCAGGGTGAAATAGGGAGTTCCGAGTGGAATCCTGACACGAAGTGAAATTCGGCATCTGACGTATTTTCGGTTACAAAAGCGAAACAGAGATTAGATGTGAGGAGCCGGCGAAAGCGTATACAGAGATGATGCGGACTGCTCATTTTGTCAACTGGTTCCAGAAGATTTATGTCATTTATTTTGGTCTTGTCCCCACTTTTGTACTTTTTGGCAAGATGTCGGTACATTTATGACCCAACTAGGCTAGCAGCAAGTCCTCAAAAAGGGCTTTAGTTTTCGAGATACCCCTACCCGAGTTAGAACAAAACACAACCATGTTTTTTCATATCCCATATGTGTCCCATTAATGAAATGGATGGTTGTGGAACTTTATTTTTGTGGGAAATAAGGTTTTTGGGCTATTCTTTAGACCTACCCTAATATCTGAAAAAAAGCCAAATTAGGCCAGTCCGGATAGGGGTGAGGTGACAAAAAAGCCCATAATTTCATAATGCTCACTCAGAATTTCCTCTGATTTGCTGTGGTATGAAGTAGGTATCTGCCCAACATAACCAGAGAGTAATTTTTTTTATTTATACATAAATAAATACTGATATAAGCTCACACAAACATAGCTTTAACTTAGGTGTAAATTGCCTTTTTGTGGATAGGACAAGAGCACTCCTTAACCTTTCTCTTATTCATTGGAAAAACATAGATTCCCATGGGATATACTGTTACTGGTTGGCCTAGGGTGCTATTGAACTAAAACCAAATGGTTGTGTGGGTATATATTTTGTTTTTTATTGCAAACAAGGTGAATTAAGACCTACTACTTCTCTGGAACCAAACAAATTAGATGATTACAAAATGCTCATATTTGGAGAGGGAAAGGCCAGGTGCTGTAGGCTACACCAAACAGTCAAGAATTTGAGCAACCCAATAAAGCTTAACTAAATTACAAAAATAAAGATCTAAGGTGTAGGTAGAATAACTTTTATTGAAATAATCCATTTAAATCAGAACCAAGAACAAGAACATACCACACAAAAATAGAACAGATAAAATAAAGTGTGTGTGTGTGTGTGTGTGTGTGTGTGTGTGTGTGTGTGTGTGTGTGTGTGTGTGTGTGTGTGTGTGTGTGTGTGTGTGAGTGTGAGTGAGTGTGAATGAGTGTGGAGCAAATGCTACTTCTCCAGCCTGATGCGGCCCCTAAAGTATCTCCCCAGTGCCTCAGTCCGGCGGCCCCTAGCTCATATTCTCCATGTCCTAGGCTGACGTCCACTCCCCTCGTGCCCGGGTGGCCTTCTTCCCCTCACTCCTTGATTGTTCTCCTTTTGAAGCTTCCATGTTTCCGTGTCTTTGCCTGGTCCTTTTTGCTCCATGCATTTTGTGATCCCCAGCTTTCTCCAGTATTTTAGTCCCTCTGGTTCCTCTGTGCTTCTGTTCCTTGTTCCGCAATGCTCCAGTCTTCCTGTGTGTAAGTCTGGTTTGTCTTATTGACAAGTCTTTGTTTGTTTCCCTTTGTTTGTTGGTTGTCCATTTGTCCTCTCCCCTAGTTCAGTATTCCCCATTGTGTTAGTTTGCTCCTTCATTGGTGTTCAGTATATTCAATTTCCTCCCCCCTGGATACTAGAAGCCTTTTGGTTCATTGTTTTGTTCTTTGTATTCTCCCCACGCCATCTAGTGTATGATTGTTCAGTTGAGTTAGTTTCTTATGTTCAGCTGTTCCCCTTGTCTCTCTGTGTGTGTCTTTGTGACTCCTTGTTACAAACCCGAGTTTCATGACTGGGTGAAGTGTGCTTTAGATATTGAATTGTCAAATATCAGGTTCTTCAGACACATCTGGGGATACATTTTGACATTCTGCACAGCAAGTACAAAACTCTGTACAAGGAAGGCCAACAGAGAGGCACTGGCACTTTCCAGTCTGTCCACAATTTGCATCAGTGCAATATAAGTGTGTAATGTCTCTAATCTCTGTCTGGGCCTGGGGTTTCTTAAAGAGGATGGGTTTAAAGGCTCCATCACTGACAGTCCTTCCTCTGCCGATTGGACTCCATAGGATAGGTTTGGGGAGGTGACTGTGGCACCATATTCTGGTCTGGAACATCGCTCTCTGTACATGTTGTTCGAATGCATCCTCTGTTGGTGGGAGATTTCCAGAGGCTGCATCTGTTGTCGACGCAATGATGTAGCGAAGTTCATCCAGGTTAGTGCGCATTCTTCCGTTTTCTTTTTTCTTTTCCCATACAGGAGAAGCACATACTCTCTTGTTATTGGCAAAGACTCCTCCAAGCATCCAGAGAGTCCAAAATGAGCCATGTCTTTGAGCTCACTGAGATGTGTCTTGAGTTTGTTGAATGCTGTTGTCTTGCCTATTCTATAAAAAACTGCTTGTTGTGTCACAGCCAGTAAGCGCATGACATGCTGGAAGACAGCTGGACATGTCTTTTCCGAGTTTGTCTGCTATGGTGTTGATGGGGACATACCTCTCTCTCATTCCATGCCCTGCATGCATGTAGACTTGAGATGATCCAAACACGCCTTTGCTTGCATAATACACCAGCAGTACTTCTACATGTGTCATCACACCTCACAATGATGGAAGAACATGAATCGGCAAGATGTATGGCATGTAAGACAATTTTCGTATCAGCCTCCTCCTGATCACTGTAAAGTGATGTGAGAGTGCTGACTCCTTCTCTGCTTATGCTCCTCACCCCCTCTCCTTTCTCAAATCCACCTGCCAGGATAATGAAGCCATCTGATTGGATCCTCTGTGGGCCTGTAGAGATGATGTAACTGCTCAAAAAGATACACAGTGCCGTCTTGTTTCCACTGCTCCTCAGGTACCTTCTGTAGTTCGGAACATTTGCGTTACCTGTGATCACATGTGTGGACCCATCAGTTGCTCCTCTCTCCTTTATCTCTCCAGGATCTTTATTGACTGTGGGTTGTCATATCTGTCAAAGACTATGACGACACATTTTATCTCTTGCTTCTTTAGAAGAGACAAGATCTTCTTGAGGATGCATTCAGCAAGGCCACTAAAAGTCAAGAAAGCTGAATCAGGAAAACTTTGGAGCAGAGCCATGCCATCAATGATATAGGCCGATTTTGCTGTGATCTCAGGCAGCTCTTGCATCACCTCCACTACAGACTCCAGTTTCTTTGCTAGGTCAGCTTTTGTGGTTTTCCTCATCTCTCCATCATCATAGAAGAGAGAGGGTGGAACGGCAGCCAACTCGTGAGACATTACATTTTCCAATGACACGTCTCTTTGTTGTGATACGGCCAGGAGTCTCCTGAAGAGCACATCTGAATCCATTTGAAGCTTCGTAGATTTACTGGTTGCAATGCATGTTTTCATATCAGTGAATGTTGCCAATTTGTGTCTTTTCTCTGGGTTCCAGAAACTTGTTGGTTTTTCACTCTTTAGTCATTCCTCTATGAAGGCTGTATTTACCTTTTCTCCATATTCCATAAAGATTGAGAGATCTTTTGTCACTTTTTGTGATGCTACTTGTCCACTTACAATGTTAATTAGCTCATCGGGAATTTTCTCCAAATCAAAAGGGTTCTGCCTGTCTTTTACATTATCTGTGCTATTTCCCTCTTATCCCTGTCCATGCGGGCCGCTCCATGCTCTTTGTGGGATTTTGGTGTACCTGTATGTGTGTCTCCATTGCAAAGCTCTATCATTGCATTGCGGTACTCACTGGTGACATGTCTTGTGATGAGCCATCTTTTCAGAGCTCCTTTTCGTAGGGTGAAGCCGACAATGCCTCCTTGACTCTTTCCTTCTCTGTTGATAGTTTGTTCAAGTGTTTGATCAGTGGCCACACAGTTGAAGATTCTGTTGTCTGAGCGCCGCACAAAAAACCCTCCCTCTCTCAGGAATCTATAGGATTCTGGTTGGCTTTTTTCGAGAGCTTTCATCTCAGCTATGTACACTGGCATGTACTTTGCATAGTTCATCCTGCCAGCAGCCCGGAACCATGGTATTGCTTCGGACATGCAGTTGAGATGAAGTTCAAAGTTAGCCTCACACTCTGAACGCAGCATTCTAAGTAAGGTTGGTTGTGCTGGAGTAATTTGCTCTGCATGACTTGTGGTATGACACTTTCACTTTGAAGGAGAGTAGGTCACTTGAGTGGAGCGAGAGTCTCTTGTGAACCTCGTCATTTCGTTCCTGGGCAATTTTCAATATTGTTTTTAGTCCTTCCAATTTGGGTTTCTTAATATATGGATTTTTTTATCATCTCGCAGAGCTTCTCCATATATCAGGCATAGCTTTTCATTTAGTGCCAGTGTTTGGCTTGTTGACTGTGCTGGCTCTGTTGGTTCCATAAGTGCACAGCTGGACTCACACACAGGTGGTGAATACGGAAAACACAGTTAACATATTTGCCACACAGACACGCACAGACACGTACACACACACGTACACACACACACACGTACACACACACACACGTACACACACACACACACACACACACACACACACACACACACACACACACACACACACACACACTGTCAAGAGTTAGCTTTGTGCATAACTGCCATTAGCACTGTGCAGTGGTATGCCAGCTAGCTAAAGGAATAGTAAGCTGGCTAAGCTAGCTAAAATAATAATTCTTTCAACACAAAACATGTTATACTCAATTTAAGAATATAAAAAATGAATCAGACATTTGTGTTACCTGATGTCATTAGACTGGTAGTGATGGTTTCGTCTTTCTTTTTTTATTTCTGCCACATAACATTGACAATCCTCTGGATGAGGCAGTTTAAAAATGGCAGTTGGACTTTAACAAACAAGGGAAAAAACAAGGAGGCACACCAAAGAGCAATCAATCCATGTTTGAGAGTGTGAATGGAATGTGGTGCTGGATTTTGTTCATTACCCTATTGACTTTAGAGGGTGATATGGATTGCATATCCCAAATTAACACTAAACAATGAATATATCTCTCTCAGGAAGGGATAGCTTATGGTAAATGAAACGGATATTGACTTCCAAAACCTTTTGATTTTGTTCAAATTAAAAGGTTTTGTGTTATTCACCATGAAAAATAATTTACTTGTGCTTTCCACCTATTCATCACTGTGTTTAGAGGTCAACAGTACATAATTAAAACAAATTATCAACATAAATTCAGGTAATCCATGTGCACAAGATACCTGACTAGTCTCACACAAAACTATAGGTGGATCAGAGCTTCCTTTGGAAAACTAGACTGCGCATTGTAACCCTTGCACCCCCAGAAAGATCTTTATTGGCTCTATGGGGTGCATCATTCTTCAGTTGATTTCACTCATTTCCCACAAAAATAAAATTCCACAACTGTGCATTTCTTGAATGGGAGACCCTGAAGATAAAAAGAAAACATTGTTGTGTTTTGTCCTAACTTGGGTAGGGGTACAGTACATTTAAGTCTGAGGGCCCCTCCTGCTAGACAAACAATTTTCCGCCTACACTAAAGCCATGTCTGTAGGACAATATTCTAGTATTTCTTTGGAAAAATTACATTTTAACTCTTTGGTGTTGTTGGACAGTTGCTTGGGTCAAGCCACAGCAAATTTGAGAAAACATTATGAAATTATGGGCTTTTTTGTCACCTCACCCCTATCTGGACTGGCCTAATTTGGCTCTTTTTCAGATATTAGGGTAGGTCTAAAGAATAGCCCAAAAACGTATTTCCCACAAAAATAAAGTTCCACAACCATCCATTTCATTAATGGGACACATATGGGATATGAAAAAACATGGTTGTGTTTTGTTCTAACTCGGGTAGGGGTACCTCAAAACCTGAGGGCCCCTCCTGCTAGACTAAACATATTGATCCTGAATTTTCCCTTTTGTATGAAAATGTATTGCTTGGCTTCTTTACTTATAATTCTAGCAAAGTAAACCAATATTTTATCATCCATTTGACATTATTTACAAATCACATGTTCATATGTAAGGGGGCAATTGATAGATATACTGTAAACTGCAAGTGCTTGTTTAATGTACTTTTCAATGAGTAGAGGAATGAAAACGCCAAAACACCTATTACGTTTTACTCAAATAGCCGGCATTTATTTTACTGTAACATTAAACATATTATGATCCTGTTTTCTCTTTTTTGTGTTGTGTTGTCCTTTTTAGTTGTGAAAATCAATGTTTTCTCTTTTTAGTCTTTAAACAACCTGAGTTGAGGAAAAAATAGAAAATGAAAAAGCCTTTCAGAGCTCTGATGAAATAACCCCCCCCCCCAAAAAAAATAAAAGTAAACAATGTTCATCTACCGGCTAGTATGTTTTTGTATTAAGTGTGGTGAGATCTCAGCGCTTATCTGTCCGATGAAATGAGGACATGTGGAGTAGGACAGTTCCTGTTGCTGGCGAGATGTTCCTCCTCACTCCCTCTGCTCGTCTGCCGCGCGTCCGTTGGCGATTTGTTCAATGGACTGTCCCCAAATCATCTCATAAAAAAACAACCTGCACAGCAGGGCAACAGTAAGTGATCTATCAAACTAAACATGACCAGCTCTGACACTAATATCACCCAAAAACCCATGTCCATGAACGTATAGCAGCTTACATTCGATTCTCTCAATCACTGCACATGTGAAACATAGCTTCTGTAACCGGTTATTTTCTTGCCCGGTGCGGGATTCGATGGTATGCACTGCACCACAAGGCGACGTCACTGACCGCTCGGCTAAAGGGTCAGAGCCACTAGCTAGGGGGCTAACGTGTCTTATTAGTAGTTTACACTTCTATTAACACTTCCGTTAGTTTAATTTGAGATTAACTCCGATTGGTTATTTGCTTACGTTGGTGCATCTCATCAAGACATTTCCCCATTTTAAGGCAAACAACTAAGTTAACAGCAAAACAACCGGAAAAAAACATTCTTATAAAGACAACTTTACACGTTCTACTTATGAAACATCCATTATGCTGTGTTTGCTAGCAACGCACATGGCGAACTCTTAGTAAGACACTCACCGGAGAAAAGAATACAATTCTCGAAAATCCCCCTCAGAATTTCATCCCCGTTCTATTTTTGTTACTTGCTTAGAGGCGGATTCTGTGGAGAAAACCCTTTAACTATTTCTTTAATTAGGTTTTTTCTTCGAGCTCGCGTTTCAACTTCAAGTTACTGCTGCACTGTTTTCGACTTGGCTCTTCCTCTCACTGAGAAACGTTGCGGTAGGTTTCTCTATCTGCAGCACCTCTACTGCCCTCTGCTGGGTTAAAATAACTCGCAGGCGAAACATATAATTAAAATATACCTAGAAATGAGAAATTAGACCGTAAATAACCTAACCCTGCTTGTAGGTTATTTTTGAGTGGGTTACACATAAATCTAAGTTTTCCAGTCGTAAACCATCTTGTTTTTTATTTTTGAAAATTAAATCAAACAATACTGTAACGTGCACGAATAAGTAGAAGGGCTAACGGGTCGGACCCTTTAGTCGACTGGTTAACGTAGTCGCCCGTGGTATGGGAGACCTACGTTCGCGTCCCGGCTGCGGCGGTTCCCGAATTCGCTAGCGAATTCGCAACAATACTAGAGCGAATTCGGGGGACAACGCAACCACAGGGACTGCCGCGGCCGGGAAGCGAACCCGCACCGCAGGAGACCTCGCTAACCGCTAGACTAAAGGCTCGGACCCGCCAGCCAGCGGCCAGCGTGTCTTCTTATCCATGCACGTTAAACTACCGTTCATCCATCCATGATCCAAACCGCTTATCCTGCACTCAGGGTCGCGGGGATGCTGGAGCCTATCCCAGCAGTCATTCGGCGGCAGGCAGGCAGGGGGGACACAGGAAAGCTATTAAAACCATAGATGTATGTGCCCTTTATAACATTTTTGTGAGCTGATTTAGACAAAAAGGCACAGAAGCCGAGAAGAGCGGACATTTTGTATACGCTCGATATTGCCGTTTTGCTCTTTTCAACCTTGTTTTCGCGCTGTCGTGTTAAAATTTGTCTTTCCACTCCCTAACCTCGCCCCAGCTTCTCACAAGTCTACCCGGAGAATTTAGTTGGCTAATAGGTCTACCGCCATGTCACTTTTCTCCCCACCTCACATTTTATTTTTATTTTTTATTTTTTTGCATTTACAAACATTACAAAATACATTTGTACACAGAGAAACATACATAAACACCTCAGATTCTCTCGGTCTAAATATCCCGCGTGTCGCTACGTCACTTGGGTCTCAAAGTATGCGATGCCCCCAGATGACGTAGGCAGTTCGGACTCGTAATCGCGTTCAACCGCCGGACGAAAGGAAAAGCGTAGATCCCCACACCACCACCTCCTCAAAGCAGGGCTCCGTGCAACGCGTCCCGACGCCCATCACTGGTTTAGAAAAAGTCAAAAAATGTCCACTGAAAGTACATCAACCCAATATTGCAACATTTTTTCAAGTTAACAGTTATATTTATATTTCAAGTTAGCAGCAGTCTCTATTTTTAAAAAAGAAATTGCCCTGATGACCAGTTCTCTCTTGTTATTTTGGTCCAGTTTGGAAAGTTTCTTCGGTTGCTCATTTGTGGACTGGATCAAACCTGTAGATTAGGAGAAAGGGGAAATGAATGAATGAATAAATGCATGCATGCATGCATGAATTCGAACATGTAAATAAGCAGGATGTAACATACAGATAAGCCATTGCCAATAATCTGAAGTGATCAACGAATCCACACGTCAAACTCAGCGAACAAATCTGCATATGCATCAGATTATTTGTTACTTGATGGAAAAGGAGTAGGAGGAAGTATACACTTGTTTTTTCCTACTCCTCCTCACCTACTCTTGAATTAATTCAGCTACTATACATTTCAAACTCAATTCCCATTGTACTGTATAGTTCAAATGCAATGCAAGCTTTGCTGCACTATATAAACTCAACTACTGTGAACAATAAGGGAAAAAGAGAGGGGGGGGGAACACACCAAGAACACGTGAGAGAAAGAGCAAAAGAAAGAGAACATGCTGATGAAAAAACATCTCTATGAAAACAGACGCGTGCCTCATTAAATCCCATTAACACATCACAGTCTAACTTAGATCCGGCTTTATGTGGGTTATGCTACATGGCATGTGCTACGTGCATACACCATGTGATGAATGTGATATTTGGGTATCCTGAATGATACTGGGACATCAATGTGCATGGAGAGAGAGAGAAAAACTATTTGACAAAATGAGAAAATGTTGAGGCTCTCTTATCAAATCCGCGACGTGTATGAAACTGTCTGTCACTTTGTGTTGTTTAGTGTTGGGTAGGCAAAGCAAAATCAACATTTCCTCCGTTTTTCTAAGCTTAAATAAGATGCTGGTGGATCAGATTTGGGGATCCTTCTCTTCTGTCGAAATCGCAATTGCCATCTCCGATCAGAGCAGGTGCCGGAACAAATGACGCACGCGCCAGCGATACATCACTCCAGGACGGCTCTGATCGAGTTTGACGATGAATGGAGCTGGAGGAAGAAGGGGGAACTCCTGCAACTTGCAGAATATAAAAATGGCTGCGGGTGGACAACTCCTGCCATCCTTCAGAGAAACTGGAAACGGATTTGACCCGCTGGGGAACAACAAGTGGTTCGCCCGCAGCGCAACATGACTTCTGCACGAAGTGAGTCTCCTCACTGGTCCGCCGCGTCATCACTGTGCTAAGTTTGCATTTTTTTGGATTCATTCTCCTCCCTCCCTCCCTCCCTCCCTTTGCGCAGATGCCTCCCTATTCTCCGCGACCACGCTTGCGGTCCTGCTGCTGAGTTGCACCGCCCAGAGTGCTGAAGTCTCCACAACTCCGGAGGGTCCGTCCGAGGAGCCGTCAGGAGAACCGCCAGGAGAGGAGCTTCGGGCCTTTCACCGGTCCTCGGACCTGTTGAGCGCCTCCCCGATCTGGAGGTCTTTCATCGCCATCACAAACCGCGCCGAGAGACAGGTGCGGAATTGAGGACTACTGATTTGGGTTTAGTGTTGCAGGACGCTAAATGATTACACTGGTCAACGCAATTTTTCTTGCATGGGGTTTTCCTTTTGGGCGCTGAATCCAAATCTGGCATTAGTTTTTGCCTATCACATCAGGTTTTTGAACTATGAAAAATCCTTATTTTTGAGAAAACAGCAATTTTACACCCGAAGTTAAAAAACACTGTTGCATTAGACAATCGACAGATGCAAAAATGATTACAATGAATAAATAAACACCCAGCCTAGCATGAAATTACTTAGGAAATGAGTAGGGGTCATTTTTATCCCCACCAAGATTGCCAGACTAGATGGTCAACTTTTGTAAAATCCTGAATAAGGAGCATACAGATAGCACAAAAACTTGATGTCATCGAGCAAATCTGAGCTCAGATTTGGATCCAGCAGCCCAAACTTAGCCAAAAACAGTTTCCAGAGTCCATGCAAGAAAAAAAAATATATTTTTGTAGACCAGTGTTATGAAGCATCACCCGGTTAGACCACATTGAAATTATTTTTTGCCTTTTTTCTCCCCCCCCCCCCTGCAGTTTGAAGAAGAATTCCATAATCAGTTGAAATACCAATTTCCGGGCGTGAAGTGGCCCCAGATTTGCTGTCCTGTGACCAACTGTAGCATGGTGTGCAATGCTGTTATTTTCACTTCATCTGCTCTGAATTGAAAATCCGCCTGTTTAAGAAACACAAAGTGGATGTTTTGGACTTAAGAATTAATTAATTCCACTGATGAGTAGAATTTTTACATTGCCAGGTTTTGGTTTTCATATTTTTCGGGGTTACGATGGATTCTGATGTCTTCTCCTCACCACATACAGGAGATTTGTCTGCGGAGACTGGCTGAAGGCCTGCTGAAATGTATGGTTCTTCTGAAGCATGTTGAAAAGGAGTACCCAGCCAATTCCATCCTCCCAGAAGCCAAGCATTACAGTGTCGCCCTGGTGAACCAGATTAAAGAAAAGGTGAGTGTTTGACATGTAGGCTATAGCAGTCCTACTCTATGTAGTGAGTAAAAGTTGGAGAACTTGCACGCCGTTGTCCTGAGCAGCTGAAGAAGGCCAAAGCAACGGTGTGACGCTTGAATGCAGGATGGTAGTAGTATCCAGGGGCCTCATGTATCAATCGTTACTATGGGTATTTGTAATTCCTTCCTCCTAACATCTATCGTCTACCTCTTGCAACGAGCAATCACCCAGGCCTGCAAAGACATCAGTAGTGTTAGCCAATCAGTGTCTAAATTCAGGGGTTACCCAGGCTCTACACTGGTCCCTGAGACAAACTTCAGGGATAAAAAAAAATCCAATGGGTGGGTAAGAACAAATTTGCCCATAGTAACAATTGATACACGAGGCCCCAGTGCTGGCCCAAGCCTTTTTGGGGCCCTAAGCAGAATTTGTTTTGCACCCCCCCCCCCACACACACACAGTGTCCGAACTTTGTTACTGACGTGACTGCAATGATGTGAGCTTGAATATATGTCTAATAAACGGTGCGTTGGATGGTCACACAGTACTCTAGGTCACCAATGTAAACATGTTGGTCGCCCGGGGGGCCGCACAAGGCCCTTAAGCGGCTTAGTTTGCTTGTGCCTCGGGCCGACCCCGATTGTGTCTGTGAGATTTGGGTTGTTAGTGATTCAGCTGAACTAGATGACGTGGTTCTCTAACGGCCACATAGGTCACTCTGTGTCGTCATGTTGCACTGCTATTAAACCTTATTTTCTAATGAAACACTTGTCACAAAGCCTGTTAAGAGACTCATCTTAGTCCCTGTTCTCTGCAGATGGAGCACCCGGAGCGTATAGCAGAACTGAGCGAAATCCAAGAGGAGCAGCTGCTACAGGAGCAGGCCAGTGGAGACACCTTCAAGAGGAGGATAAACGCATACAGCATCCTCTATCAGCTCCACTACTTCCTGATCGACGGCAAACGTGCCCTCACTAAAGTGGAGAGGAGGTCCCACAAAGTGCATGGCAACTTGCTGTCGGTGTAAGTCCAACGGCGAGTTGGGGGAATTTTTTTTTACTTAAATTTGCAACACTGAAATTTAACTGATAATGTAAACATCTCTTTAATTTATGTGAACAGATATGTCAGAAAACAAATTCAACACTGGCAAAGATGTTTTTATATATATATATACATTTGGCCGATAAATATATTTTTATTCTTTTTTTGTGGAGAAGAAATCGCAGTTGCGTTTCCCAAGCCTGTTACATATCCGTACACTGATGGAGACCATTTGGATTTATTCACCCAAGTATTTGGGGTCTGCAATAGCCCACTGTGTGGGGTTTTTTATGCTTTCATTTCTAATTGACCCACAACTTATTTATATTTCTTTATCATATGTTATTTATTACTAAGCAACTGTGTGCTAACTATTTTGAGAAAGCACATGGTTTTATTACTAAACAGCATATAAAGGCATATTTATATTTCATAGAAATACTTGATGTTGCTAGGATCACTGTAGAAGCTTTGAAAGTAAGACTTTTTTTAAGGCTTCTGTTTGTTTGTTTTCGCACAATTCAATAAAACTATTTTCATGACAAGTGTAAATTGGGTAGCACCATCCTCTCTTCTCTTTTGGGCTCCAAATGAAGTCAGAGCTTCTAGCAGCATACAGGCAGTTATGTAAAAAAAATAACGTAGAAAGAGCTAGTAATTAGAAGGATATTTTACTTGAATCCTTATCCGAGTCAAATGAGTGCATGTAGTTGTTTGACTCACTCCTATTTCACCGTACTCCACAACTGTATAGGGACCATACACAATTTACGTTACACAGGCTCGAGCGTTATCCAGCGGCTCTGAAGAATCTGGTCAGTTTTTAGCAGGGGCAGGTGACACCTGGGCAATAAGGCCGCCATGAACAAAACTACCTAGCAAAATACACAGCAACAATGGCTCTACCGCAACATAACACGATTTGTATTACGAGAGCTGGGACACAAGATTTTCCAGATAAAACCCGTTCTCAAACTTTCCAGAACTTCACATGACTTCTGTAGCTACAACCGTCTGTTTTAGCTTTTCAAGACCCAGTGAAATCTTGGGTGTGGATTTTGCAGTTGAATGAAGATCTTTGGGCCTTTTTTCTAGACTGTAACCCGTTTCTGACATGCGCTACAGGCTACAACTAGGATCAACATTCAACATCTCACCATCACAAATGTGTGCGTTATGCAAGAGAAACGGGCATTGGTCAACTGGTTTTATTGTCAGAAATTCTCCGTTAGCAACTTGTGAGGAAAAACATGGATGCAGTGCATGTCCAAAGATAGCATTACAGACATTCTTGAATAAAACACAGAAAATACCATTCATAATTTGACAGACAAATGGGAAGAGTCTGGATTTGAGCTTGTGATTCAAATAGCCATCCATCCATTTAGGCCAGATATCGAAAGACGAAGAACAATTTAAAAAGAAAAGCTACATATTTATAAAGGCAACCATAAACACCATGGCTACAAATAAATATTCATGCATGTATGGAGAAACTCTTTTCAGAGAAATCAGAGCCATTGGACGGCGAGGGGACATGAATGGCAGAGATAGTGTCCATTTTCCAGGTGACTGCTGATGACCGTGTGACCACAAGTAGGAGAGGTGATTGGCTGGGTGAAGGTTTTCCTCAGCCCCATAGCAAACTAGGAGGAGGAGGAGAAAGGACAGCAGTTCAGAGAAACCAGACATCACAGTTCATTAAAGAATTCTCAATGGCTGGGTTCGTTGCTCCAGCCAATCAACCAATCACCGGCGTCGGAATGGAACGGCCAATCGAAGGCTTGATTAGGACTGAAAGTTGGTAAAGAGAATCTGGTGGTATGAGGGCTTTACAGATCTGATATTAATCACAGTGACCGTGCTGCCGACTGGTCAACGGCAATTAATATCAAATATGTTTGATATTCCCATTCAGGGGCCAAACGTATAAATCATGCTTACACCCGAAAACTGTACGTACGCCACTTCCCACGCAGGTTTCTGAATGTATAAAAATCCACGGGCGTTGGGACTGCGTACCGGTACACATCTTTCACACTATGTGTACCGTATACACCGTCTTTTTTTTTTTTTGTCAATCCCCCCCCCCCTTTTTCTCCCCAGTTGTACCCAGCCAATTACCCCACTCTTCCGAGCCGTCCCGGTCTCTTCTCCACCCCCTTCTGCCAATCCGGGGAGGGCTGCAGACTGCCACGTCTCCCCCGATACATGTGGAGTCACCAGCTGCTTCTTTTCACCGGACAGTGAAGAGTTTCGCAAGGGGGACGTAGCGCATGGGAGGATCACGCTATTCCCCCCAGTTCCCCCTCCCCCCAAACAACCGGAGGTGCTAGTGCAGCGACCAGGACACATACCCACATCCGGCTTCCCACCCGCAGACACGGCCAATTGTGTCTGTAGGGACGCCCGACCAAGCCGGAGGTAACATGGGGATTCGAAATGGCAATTCTCGTGTTGGTAGGCAACAGAACAGACCGCTACACTACCTGGACGCCATACACAGTCTTTTGAGTCCGATTAGGGTGATGTTGCGAGTTGGCAGAAAAGGATAGTAAAAAGTGTTAATTTGGGTGACATTTCATTTAGAGCATTTTTTTCTGTCACTACATTGTGTTAGGATGAAATCTGTAGCTTAAAAAACCTTCACGGTGATTACAGAACGATGTGTAAGTGAGTGGTTGCCAACTGTTTTTTTCTTTTAAAGACCTTAATTTCATTCTATCTTGAGTGAATATGTTGTCACTAAGCATCAGAACAATTATATGATCTTTATGTAAATAAACAAATAGTACATTGGGGATTCCTGTTATGTTGCAGGTCAAATTGACCCTTTTAAAGTTTGAAATTCCAGGAAAAATATTTTTAAAGTATTTTTTTTCAGTATGAAACTTATTCTGCTGGCCTTAATTAGTGTAATCAACATCCATCCATCCATCCATTATCCAAACCGCTTATCCTGCTCTCAGGGTCACGGGGATGCTGGAGCCTATTCCAGCAGTCATTGGACGGCAGGCGGGGAGACACCCTGGACAGGCTGCCAGACCATCACAAACGGCCGACATACACACACACACACACACATTCATACCTTGGGACAATTTCGTACCGCCGATTAACCTGACCTACATTTCTTTGGACTGTGGGAGGAAACCGGAGCCCCCGGAGGAAACCCACGCAGACACGGGGAGAACATGCAAACTCCACACAGAGGATGAACCGGGGACGACCCCCAAGGTTTGACTATCCCGGGGCTCGAACCCAGGACCTTCTTGCTGTGAGGTGACTGCGCTAACCACTGCAGCACTGTGCAGCCCACATTAACATGAAAATGGTTCATTGATGGCACATAAAGGATTGAGTGTCTTTTTGTGACACCAGGGGTGACCCCAATGGCAGTATATACAAGTGCATCTCAAAAAATTAGAATATTGTGGAAAAGTTCATTATTTTCCGTAATTTAATTCAAAAAGTGAAACTTTCATATATTCTGGATTCATTAGACGTAAAGTGAAATATGTCAAGCCTTTTTTGGTTTAATCTTGATGATTACGGCTTACAGCTCACGAAAATCAAAAATCCAGTATCTCAAAATATTAGAATATTACATAAGACCAATCAAAAAAAGGATTTATAATACAGAAATGTTGACCTTCTGAAAAGTATGTTCATTTATGCACTCAACACTTGGTCGGGGCTCCTTTTGCACGAATTACTGCATCAATGCGGCGTGGCATGGAGGCAATCAGCCTGTGGCACTGCTGAGGTGTTATGGAAGCCCAGGTTGCTTTGATAGCGGCCTTCAGCTCGTCTGCATTATTAGGTCTGGTCTCATCTTCCTCTTGACAATACCCCATAAGCCACAGAAAGTCACTGCTGAAAGGGCTGGCTGTTCGCAGAGTGCTGTATCAAAGCATATCCATGGAAAGTTGACTGGAAGAGAAAAGTGTGGTAGGAAAAAGTGCACAAGCAACAGGGAGGACCGCAGCCTTGAGAAGATTGTCAAGCAAGGCCGATTCAAGAACTTGGGTAAGCTTCACAAGGAGTGGACTGAGGCTGGAGTTAGTGCATCAAGAGCCACCATGCACAGACGTGCCCAGGAACTGGGCTACAAGTTTCGCATCCCTAGTGTCAAGCCACTCCTGAACCAGAGACAACGTCAGAAGCGTCTTACCTGGGCTAAGGAGAATAAGAACTGGACTGTTGGTCAGCGGTCCAAAGTCCTCTTTTCAAATGAAAGTAAATATTGCATTTCATTTGGAAATCAAGGTCCCAGAGTCTGGAGGAAGAGTTGAGAGGCACAGAATCCAAGCTGCTTGAAATCCAGTGTGAAGTTTCCACAGTCAGTGATGATTTGGGGTGCCATGTCATCTGCTGGTATTGGTCCACTGTGTTTCATCAAGCCCAGAGTCAACGCAGCCGTCTACCAGGAGATTTTAGAGCACTTCATGCTTCCGTCTGCTGACAAGCTTTATGGAGATGCTGATTTCATTTTCCAGCAGGACTTGGCACCTGCCCACAGTGCCAAAACTACCATGGTATTACTGTGCTTGATTGGCCAGCCAACTCGCCTGACCTGAACCCCACCGGGTACTGTCAAGAGGAAGATGAGAGACACCAGACCAAACAATGCAGACGAGCTAAAGGCCGCCATCAAAGCAACCTGGGTTTCCATAACACCTCAGCAGTGCTACAGGCTGATTGCCTCCATGCCACGCCGCATTGATGCAGTAATTCGTGCAAAAGGAGCCCCGACCAAGTGTTGAGTGCGTAAATGAACATACTTTTCAGTAGGTCGACATTTCTGTATTAATCCTTTTTTTGATTGGTCTTATGTAATATTCTAATATTTTGAGATACTGGATTTTTGGTTTTCATGAGCTGTAAGCCGTAATCATCAAGATTAAAACAAAAAAGAGTGGACATATTTCGCTTTATGTGTAATGAATCCAGAATATATGCAAGTTTCACTTTTTGAATTAAATTACGGAAAATAACAAACTTTTCCACAATATTCTAATTTTCTGAGATGCACCTGTACCTTGAGGGAGTTGTCTAGGGGTTGATATAGAACAGCACATTTCTGGGTTTGCGTCATGTGAATATCATTATGTTCATCAGAACATGTGTTGACATTAATTGATTTCCTCAGTCATAATTACATGATATGGAGGAACTTTTTTGATTTGTCCTAAAAAAAGAAAAAGAAAAACCTCCTTAGAGTTACATGCAGTACATGTCAGAGGTCAACAAGTGGAGCATGACGGGTGTCCGGGTGGCGTGACGGTCTAGTCCGCTGCCCACCAACACGGGGATCACCGGTTCAAATCCCCGTGTTACCTCTGGCTTGGTCGGGTGTCCCTACAGACACAATTGGCCATGTCTGTGGGTGGGAAGCCAGATGTGGGTATGTGTCCTGGTCGCTGCACTAGCACCTCCTCTGGTCGGCCAGGGCGCCTGTTAGGGGGTTAGGGGGAACTGGGGGAAATAGCGTGATCCTCCCACGTGCTACATCCCCCTGGCGAAACTCCTCACCGTCAGGTGAAAAGAAGCGGCTAGCGACTCCACATGTATCGGAGGAGGCATGTGGTAGTCTGCAGCTCTCCCCGGATCGGCAGAGGGGGTGGAGCAGCGACCTGGACGGCTCGGAAGAGTGGGGCAATTGGCCAAGTGCAATGGGGGAGAAAAGGGGGGGGGGGCATGACATCTTAAGGAGTTAGGAATTGATAAAGGCAGCGCTGCAATGTTTTTTTGCTTTTTCATAATACATATAGTTGTTTAAAGAAAAGTACTTATGACATCTGAGCGATGACATAAAACCTGACGGGTGAGCAGAACATGACAGTGTTAATACAGAAGAGGCAACCTGAACATTACCAGAACTAACCATTCCATGCAACATTGACTTGGGGCATAAGAATTCAAAATGTTTACCTCCAGCTGATGTTCTCAGCTTGTGACTGTCTGCATGTTGTATATTTAAATGCATTACTATTTTGGGACCTAAACATGTAGAGTTGTTGCAGAGCATCTGTGATTGAGACAAAACTGCACAAACCTACCTTAAGAATGTAGGTTCAGGCATGCCTGGATCTGCTCCCCGTTTGAAACCTGTAAACCAACAAATAAGAGAAAACTGAAGGACACTGGAATTGACTTCCCTCGTGCAGATGCTGGAAAAGCTACACACGTGTAACACTTGGGAAATTGTCTCGACACTTGTCTTACTATTTCTCTAAAATTATTCGCTACATCAGCTCACTGTAGTCTAACCAAAGGAAATGGCCCACTGCAAGCACCTGGTAAAGAAAAACAACCAACTAATGCCAATTTCACATGAGTAGGTGGATATTTGTGTGTGAAGTGTGGGCACAATTTGAGTTGATATCAACAATGAAGGCAGTGTACTGTAATTGTGTGAGACTGAACTTGCCTGGCACAGGAGTATGGCGTTAAAATGAAACATGGAACGGTGACGGAGGGGGTGAAAGGAGCTCATTAAAATAAGTTGGTATTACACCTCGGTCAAAAACTAACTTTGCCCGTATGTTCACCAGTAAGCTCAAATCAGTAATCAGTAAGGACAAGGACGTTTTTCCTTAAAGATACCATCCATCCATTATCCAAACCGCTTGTCCGAATTTGGATCGCGGAACACTGGAGCCTATCCCAGCAGTCATTGGGTGGCAGGCGGGTAGACACCCTGGACACAGGTTGCCAGTCCATCACAGGGCCACAGCTAGGGACAATTTAGTTTGCATTTGCATGTTCTCCCGGTGTCTGTGTGGGTTTCCTCTGAGTGCTCCGGTTTCCTCCCACAGTCCAAAGACATGTAGGTCAGGTGAATCGGCCGTACTAAACTGCCCCTTAATGATATGAGTTTTGCTATTCTGTCGTCTAATTTGCATGGTTGCTACGAGCAATGATGCAACAGTGCAGCCAAAATGGTGGCTGTTAAGATTTGAGAGAAGGCGGAGGAAAGACATGTTGAGCCATTTCCCCTCGGCTGTCTCTGCTCCATGATGTCCAGCCGTCAATAGCCTCAACACAACAGTTTTGTCAGGCGTGATGGCCTGAGCAGCAGTGCCTCTACAAGCGCTTTTTGATTTTGGGATTCTTAGAATAAAATATTTATTCAACAGAGTTGAACTTTTTCTTTTTAATTCCACTAAATTAATTGAACTGATTAATTGAAGGAATAATCAGCAGACTAATCAATGTTAACAAATAGTCGTTATGTACTATGCCCTAATGCAAATTAACCTTGCAAAAAAAACAGTTTTATGACTTTTCAATTCATCTGCGAATAACCCTTCCAAATGGTCTACCGGAAAGCAACTGTAGCTCCACTTCCAGGGCTATTTCTGCAGTGTGAAGACAAAATGCATTACATCTGGAATTATTAAATCGCTTTTGGAGATACAACTAAAATCTTTACTTTTTGTTGTTGTGGATTTCTCCCCAATTGTACCCGGCCAATTTCCCCACTCTTCCGAGCCATCCCAGTTGTTGCTCCACCCCCTCAGCCAATCCGGGGAGAGCTGCAGACTACCACATGCCTCCTCTGATACATGTGGAGTTGCCAGCCGCTTCTTTTCACCTGACAGTGAGGAGTTTCACCAGGGGGATGTAGCGCATGGGAGGATCACGCTATTCCCCCCAGTTCTCCCCCCAAACAGGCACCACGACCGACCAGTGCAGCGACCAGGACACACACCCACATCCGGCTTCCCAACCACAGACATGGCCAATCGTGTCTGTATGGACACTCGACCAAGCCGGAGGTAACATGGGGATTCAAACCGGCGATCCCCATGTTGGTAGGCAACGGAATAGACCACTACACTACCCGGACACCCCACAACTAAAATTAAACAACCAAAAAATGAATAAAATTCCATAGACTTCAACTCTTCTTGGGACTCCAGTAAATAGTTAAGGACTGCAATAGCTACGGCCACAGATTTCATAAACATGGAGTCGTCCCTATTTTTCTCAGAATGAAAAAAAAAAAAAAAACAGCATCCTTCAGCCATCACACTTTCACTTCCTTAACATGTCTGCACATAAAAATAACTCAATTCCTCAATGGCACAAAACACAGACTCCACCAAAGATAGCGCAGTGATTTTAAAAATGTGGGTGTTCTAGGGGTGGGACATGAGCACCGCACCCCCCCCCCCGCCTTTGGCCCCTGTTCCAGTTGCCACAACATCCATCCATCCATCCATTATCCTAACTGCTTATCCTACACTCAGGGTCGCGGGGATGCTGGAGCCTATCCCAGCAGTTATTGGGCGGCAGGCAGGGAGACACCCTGGACAGGCCGCCAGGCCATCACACAGGGGTGACACACACACACACACACACACACACACACACACACACACACACACACACACACATTCATACCTAGGGACAATTTAGTACGGCCGAGTCACCTGACCAACATGTCTTTGGACTGTGGGAGGAAACCGGAGCCCCTGGAGGAAAGCCACACAGACATGGGGAGAACATGCAAACAGTCTCCACAACATGCCAAATCAAAATGAACGCCATACATTTCTACATTTTCTTCACCACCATATGCAAATAATATTGAGTTCAAAATGTACATTGTAGCACCACCCCCTTCACCCCAAGATACTATATTCACCAGCATTCACATACCATATAGTATTAAGCAATGACTTTAGACTTTGTGTCTGTTAAAAAACATGCTTTTCACAAAAATATAAAGAATAAGACTTTAATTCCCTTTTTTCTTATTTCATCCATGATACACAAGATGAAAACTGAGCTACATTGTCCAACTCGACCATACCCATTACTCAAAGCCAGTGTCAGTGGGTGAAACTGGCAAGAACACAGCACCTTTCACGTTACGAAAACACTCAAAACCGGTGTCAGAAATAACTAAGGGAAAGTTGTCTTTTTTGCCTAGTATTGTTGCCCCTTAAAACACAATTGGAAAGTTGTGGAAAGTTTCTGAGTGTGAGCATGCCCCTGAATTTTTAAGTAAGCAAAGGCAAAAATTGCCCATATTGCCTACATCTGCTCAAAACGTCCAAAGAGGATCCTTCTTTTTTCTCTACTAGAAACAAATTCTTTGGCAGCTGTCTTCCTGTCCAACATGTCAAGCTTTTCCTTGTGAATATGGCACACAGCCACACTGTTCAGGCATGCTTGTGTGATAGTGCTCCAGAGCCATGTCTTCAGCCTCCGGAGCCCACTGAACCCTCTCTCCACTTCAGCTGACGACACTGGGACAACAATAAGCAATCTCACAAGTGTTTCAACTGGATCAAAGAGGCCACGGACCTCCAGACACAACCCCCTTGACAATACCAACAACGTCACTGCTGGACTGGAAATTATACTTGGTTCTGAACATTGCTAGTTGTGTCTTCAGGCATTCTGAATTGAGCTCTGGGTACTTCTACACAATATCACGTACCTCTCCAGTTAAGAGGACTTGCTCCAGATTGCTGATCATTCTCATTCCTTCCTGCTCAAATCGTTCTCTAATCTGCATATCCACCACATCCAGGACTTAGTAGAGCTCTGCTCTGCAGTACTCAAGAGGGGATGCATGTACACAGCCGGTAAAGCATTGAGGTGGCTTACAGACATGTGGAGATGCTGACACCGCACTGATCTGTCTTCATACAAGACGGGCAGTCAGGAAAAACTGGGGGGATGGAATCATGTTTCTGTGATGGTGCGGGTGTCGCAACACCCGTAACACCCACGGCTGCGACGCCCGAGTACTCAGCGCTGCTGAAACTGTACGGACAGGATTTGACACCGTCAATGACATTTACAACATACGCTGGATGTCTGAGAAGATCTGCTGACTAAACGGCAACTCCAAACGGATGCGAGGTCACAACTGCAAAAGTACTGAAAAAGCCCAACTTCCCGTAAAGTTACGTCTTGAAAACAGCATCATTTACAACTACCGATGTTCCTCTACACGCAACTGCCACCAATTGTCAAATTGGGTGTGACCAAGGGAAAGAAGCCTAAAACCTCATTTGTCTTTCGTCTGAATGACATCAAGCCTCATAAAAGAAAAAATACAAATATTCTTGGTAGGCTATCAGACAATTTGTCGTCTGGCTAACAAAATGTTTTCAGCCAAGGTAATACCATAAAAGGATAATGATCATATACCCGGCTAACGCCAGCTGCTGTTTATTATAAGTATGTAAATTAGCATATTTAGTGTCACTGCTAGTTATTTTTATGACCAAAACATGTAATAAACTTCAGAATGGAGACTGTGCTCAAATGATATAAATTTGCAATGTTTGCTATTGCCTATTAAATTTGTCAAGACTGATCTTGGCGCCACAATGCATGGCCTGAGTCTTTCTTTACCCATCAGTATCCCAGGATCACCGTCATTTTGTAATTTTCTTTGGATTATTTAAGTCTTCATGTTTTACAGTACATAGGAGAGGGTGCAGCCTCAGAAAACCACAATATCAAACCGCAATATTCAGAACATCCTGAAATTTGGCTAACATATGAATGAGTAATACATCTTTGGGTTTACATCACTACCTGACATGATGTAACAGTTAAACAGATTATCATCTTCTTGTTTCGGCTGCTCCCGTTTGGGGTCGCCACAGCAGATCGTCCATTTCCATCTCTTCCTGTCCTCTGCATCTTCCTCTGTCATGTCAGCCACCTGTATGTCCTCCCTCACCACATCCATAAACCTCCTCTTTGGCTTTCCTCTTTTCCTCTTCCCTGGCAACTCCATATTCAGCATCCTTCTCCCAATATACCCAGCATCTCTCCTCCACACATGTCCAAGCCATCTCAATCTTGCCTCTCTTGCTTTGCCTCCAAACCGTCCAACCTGAGCTATCCCTCTAATATGCTCATTCCTAATCCTGTCCTTCTTTGTCACTCCCAATGAAGATCTTAACATCTTCAACTGTCATTCCTTTTCTCTCCAGTGCATACCTCCACCTCTCCAGGCACTCCTCAACCTGCTCCCTAGTCTCACTACAGATCACAATGTCATCCGCGAACATCAGAGTCCACAGAGACTCC
The DNA here is from genome assembly GCF_029633865.1 of Lampris incognitus. Taxonomy (NCBI): domain Eukaryota; kingdom Metazoa; phylum Chordata; class Actinopteri; order Lampriformes; family Lampridae; genus Lampris; species Lampris incognitus. Next base: position 16,221,912 of record NC_079228.1, on the reverse strand, counting down.
TGCCTGACAACCTGTCTATCACAATTTCAAACGAAAAAGGGCTCAGAGCCGATCCTTGATGTAATCCCACCTCCACCTTGAACCCATCCGCCATTCCTACCACACACCTCACCACTGTCAGACTGCCCTCATACATATCCTGCACCACTGTTACATACTTCCTCTTCCAGTCCTGACTTCCTCATACAATACTACACCTCCTCTACACAATGTAACTCCTTCTGCCCTTCTCTATGCATCTCCATCAACATTCTCAAAGCAAACATCGCATCTGTGGTGCTCTTTCATGGCATGAAACCATACTGCTTGCTCGCTAATCATCACCTCTCCTCTTAACCTAGCTTCCACTACTCTTTCCCATAACTTCATGTTGTGGCTGATCAACTTTATACCTCCGTAGTTGCTACAGTTCTGCACATTGCCCTTAGGTACCAGTATACTTCTTCTCCACTCAGGGATCCTCTCACTTTCTAAAATTGTGTTAAACAATCTAGTTAAAAACTCCACAGTAATCTCTCCTAAACACCTCCATGCATCCACAGGTATGTCATCTGGACCAACCGCCTTTCCACTCTTCATCCTCTTCAGAGCTGCCCTCACTTCATCCTTGCTAATCCACCACACTTCCAGATTCACTATCCGCACATCATCCAAAACCTTCTCTCTCTCTCCCTCATTTGCTTCATTCGCTGGCCCCTCAAAGTACTCCTTCCTCCTTCTCAACACACTCTCATCGCCTGTCAGCACGTTTCTATTTCTATCCTTCATTGCCCAAACCTGCTGCACATCCTTCCCAGCTCAGTCCCTCTATCTAGCCAATCGGTACAAGTCCTTTTCTCCTTCCTAGGTGTCTAACCTCTCATCCGCGCTCGCCATATGCCTTTTCCTTCACCAATTCTAACTGAATAACTAAGTTATCTAAAGTAACTTATGTGACTTTAAAGACTTCATACGGTCTCAGGAAAAATTTGACAGATATTCCATGAAGAAGTGACTGGTCATGCTCAAGAGACAACATTTCTTCACACAGAGCTCATACGGTTTACAACATATTGTACAATTTAAATTCTATGCCTATTTTCCAATTTTATTTGTTTTATTTTTTTATGCATAAAACCCAAATCCCATTCATTTGTAATGGGAGATAACCCTGACTCCACATGTATCGGAGGAGGCATGTGGTAGTCTGCAGCCATCCCCGGATCGGCAGAGGGGGTGGAGCAGCGACCGGGACGGCTCGGAAGGGTGGGGTAATTGGCTGGATACAAATGGGGGGGGGGGGGCGCTTTGAGTGGCTGTATAAAATGCAACTTGATTGACTGAACTCGCTCTTCGCCTTACGCCGCATCTCCTTGTATTCCTGTCTACTTGCTTCAACAGTTAAATATAACGTCTATAAATGTATTGGGTTAAAGCTATGATAATAAGCCTTACGACATAATGCGACAATTCCACCAACAACAAAAAAAAGGCTCTCCGACATATGGCTTTGGTTTTTCTCAGGGTTCAACAGCTGTAGATTTTTAATCCGAATATCTTTGTCCAATATAAAACAAATGGCTTGTGTTGCTGCAAAGCCCCTTGTAATGTGCGATATTGGGCTGTACAAATAAAACTGACTTGACTCTTTGCTTCGTCATTATCTTACGCCGAGGCTGAAAGTATTGCAGCAACTTTGAGGAGGACCTGCCAGATCCAGTAAAGGACGGCGGTACAACACAACACACACACGGGGGGAAAAAACCCACGTAAAGACAAACGCAGAACTGACCTTTTGACTGTCCGCTACAGCCAGGCTCGCTAGTTAGCAGTCACTATTTAGTCGGCTGCTTATTAGCTAAGCGGCTAACGCTGGGTGTTTTACTCGGCGATCAACTTTCAGCGACTCATACTGACCTAGGTAGAGCACGGTGGGGATGAAGCCCCATCGGATGACAAACTGGCCACATTGGAACACCTGCTGCAGTCGCTGTTTGGTCTCTTTGCTGAATTTGGCCATATTTCTTCCAGCCGCTCAGGTACCACGAGGAAGAGGAAGTCACGTGGGAAAGGCGGTGTACAGCAACTCAGAGAGGACAAACTCGCCCGGTCAAACAGGACCGTAGCCGTTTTAGCGAAAACAAGTAAACTGGGGAGACGCGGGTTTTAATGGATAAAAAGCACGACAACATTTACATTTCTCAACCGATTTCAGTGGGGCAATTTTATATTCAAGGGTTAATGATATACGTGGATTGCAAAAAAAAAAAGAAAGTTGTCTCCAGTTAATCAGAATCTCAGCCGGAAGTAGTAGTAGTACTTAATCAGAATCACGATAGGTCGGCTATAATGGCTGCTAGAGGCTCAAGAGTTTTGTTTTTATTGAAGAGTACAAATGGTACAAGAACATTGTACATACATGCCACCAGACCAAGCAACTATACACAACCTTACACCTCCACATTCGATGGTCGTAACAAAAGTAAATAAATAAAATAAATAAATAAATAAAAATAATCTATAGTATTAACAATAATAATAATGCTGAACAAAAATAAAACACTTTTACTAGGGGGTAAATGTAAAGCGCACATTAAGTAAAAAAAGCAAGCGTTATATTGACTGCTTTTCTGCGTGCTTCTGGAAATGGTAGATATGTCAATTTCTATGATTAAAGCAGTAAAGAACTGTTTATTATTTAAATGTTTACTTTTATGGATGTGAAATTTTGCACAAAAAAAACACCAACAAGATTTTTTACGTAAAACTTATTGTTACTTTCACTCTTTGTGTCACGGAAACCAAACTATACATATTCCCATTCAATGGAAAAATTATTACAGACTTTGGACATAATAAAAGCATTTAGTTCCTTCCAAAGTTTTCTGGGAAAGGTGTGGTCCCAAAATAAATGTACGATTGTCTCGATTTGAGTTTTGCATCAAGAACAAATGGGGTTTATTATTTTTACAAATCTTCTCAGGTGACGGATAAAACTTGTGTAATAGTTTAAAGGAAACATCTTTTATTATTTTATTTATCTAAAATTGATGTAGTAGCTGTAATGTTTCTTATTAGAAATGAAGAAACTTGGGTTCAACAATTACAACTGTTTATTAAGATATGCTGTGACAACTCAGCTAACATGTGCGTCAAGTATCGTGTGGCGTCTTCTTCTGCCGGAATCCTACAGACTACTAAAGACAATACTGGTGCAGCTTACAGGTAGGTACGTTTGTGGCTACTGCCCTCAAGTGGTAAGTATTGGTAAGTATATTAGTATTAACTCCTATCACCACATCCCCTTTCCTTAGATGTAGCTATACACAAAACAAACTATTAATCTAGCCTTAGTAGCAACTTCAAACTGTAATAAAAACATTCTTGTCACCCACAAGCATGAACAACATTTTTTTCAACAGCATAAACAAGCATTTTTTTAACAACATAATCAGGTTCCTCTTACGAAGTGTTCAAGTTTGATTTCCGTCTTTCTTTCAAGACAACTCACAAGGATACAGCTCAGTTTTTTACAACAATTACAGATTCAACCAGTCAGGTGCTTTGACCTTGCGTGTGGATCTTCTCAGCACAGGTGAGTGTTCAGGTGAGTGTGCAGGTGATGTGTTTCTGCTCAGCTGGTAGTTCAGCTGATGCTGCGCAGGTTGGATCTTCTTCATTTGTTTGTTCTTGCAGTGTCTCTTGTGTTTTCAGCAAGCTCCTTCGATTCCTCCTCAGGATTTGACCATCCTCTGTTCTGACTGTGTAGGATCTTGGACTTAATTCCTCCAGGACAGTGGCTTTCTTATTCCAGCTGTTGGAATCTTCAAGTCTCACTGTGTTATGTCTTGCCAGCAGCACTAAGCTTCTCGATGACTTGTCATAGTTTGCTTTTTGTCTCTTTTGCAGATGCTTTTGTTTCTGCTTCACCTCTGTGCTTTTTTTGCTCTTTAGTGCAGGGAAGCGTGGTGTGTAGCCTACGTCCCATCAGAATCTCGGCAGGACACTTGCCATGTTCAAGCGGCAAAGCTCGGTAACTCAACAGAGCTAGATAATGGATCTGAGCGGCTGTCTTGTGCTTTCTTGAGCAGCTGTTTGACTATTTTTCTGCTTTATCATTTGACTGGGCATACAGGGAGCTTGAGGTCACGTGTCGAAAGTCATACTCTTTGGCGAAGTCCTGGAACTCTTTGCTGCTGTAGCATGGTCCATTGTTACTGTAGACGATCTGTGGAATTCCATGTCTTGCAAACATTGACTTCATGTGTCTAACCACACAAGTAGCAGACATGCTGGGAAGCAACGCCATCTCTGGATAATTTGACAGATAGTCGATCACTAGCAGGTAATTCTTTCCATCCAGGTGGAATAGGTCAGTCCCAACTTTCTGCCATGGCTCGTCTGGTAGGTCTGTGATTGCCAATGGCTCTTTTGGCTGTTTTGCGTGATATTCAGGCAGGTCTCACAGCTTGAGACCAGCCTATCGATGTCTGCATTGATTCCTGGCCAATAAACGGCTGTTCTGGCCCTTCTCTTGCATTTTTCCATACCGAGGTGGCCCTCGTGCAGCCTTTTCAGCATCTCTGGTCTCAGTGACTGAGGAATGACAATTCTGTTTTTTTCTGAGTAGAAGCCCGTTGATGACGCTCAGCTCAGCTCTGATGTTGTAATACTGTTGACATTCACCTCTAGGCCAACCTTAACCCTAACTGTTATTTATCCACATATCAGACAGCAGAAACTACACGACTGCTCAGTAACCGTCTACATCGGCGCTCTTTATTTTCCGTACTGCTTTTTTACATGTCCTTTTCTTCCTTCTCCCTTCTACTGCCCCCCCCCTAGTGGGCGGCGGACTAATTACAAGGTATAACCCTAACCGCCGTAGTTTTTGTGTTTTCAAATATATGTAAGTGACCAGCATTTTCCCGGGAGGCCAGACCAGCCAGAGCCAGCATCTTGATAGAAAACGTGACTCGCGCAAGAAAAACTTGGCCCATAGAAAGGCATTGGATACAACTTTGTGGTGCTGGACAAGAAAATTTCAGTGACATCGTGTCCCCCAGCACGATTTCATAGATTAAATTTCATGCTATGACACGAAATCTAGCTTACCAACAGGAAATGTTTGTTTCAGAGCACATAATTTAGTGATGTAACCGGTTGTTTTCTTGCTCGGTGGGGGATGCGATACGGGGTGTACTGCACCACAAGGCGACATCACTAACCGCTCGACTAAAGGGTCAGACCCATTAGCTAGGGGCTAACGTGTCTTATTAGTAGTGTACAGTGATATATGAGCATATTGTGGAAAGTGATGCCCTGCATCAGTAAAGACTGTAGCTTGGGGCCCCCGCATCAATAGAGACTAGCTTGGGCCTTGTATCGTGACGCAGGGTTGGAACAAACGTCCCTTGTAGGGTATGATTGGGGATCCCTACTATACACGAACATAATACCCTTGACCTTTTGGGGCCCTTTGTGGTCCGGGCCCCGGGGGCACTCGCCTGGGATGCCCGGTCCGTAATCCAGCCTTGAGCAGCAGGAGGCAGACGTGGCCCTTGTGCTGGTGAAGGGCTGGCTGGAGACAGGGCGGCACCCCGAGTGGACAGAGGTGTCAGTGCTAGGGCCCGAAGTGGGAGCGTACCACTCGCAGTGGAGCAACTTTGAGCTCCACGACGGGTTGGTGTACTGGAGGTGGCAGGTTTCCGGACGAGGGAGTGGCCTCTTGCAGCTATTGGTGCCCCATATGCCCCGTCCCTGGGTTCTTCAGATGGTCCATGGCTGGATGGGGGCGGGGCACTATGGGAACGCCAAGACCCTCCACCGCCTCCGGGGGCAGTTCTACTGGCCTGGCTTTCGACGCGACGTGGAGCTGCACGTGCACTGCTGCACCTGCTGGGCTCGGGCTGGCTCCCGAGTGCGGTGGAAGAGGGCCTATGGCACACTGTGTTTTAGGTGGCCTGTTCGCCAGCGACAGCCCCCTGGACATTTGAGGGAATATATCTTGGGTGATGGGGTCGTCGAGGACAACTGACTCCTCAGGTGGGGGCTATGTAGCGACCGGAGAACATGGTCGCTGGACTGGTTTGTATTCAGATTATTGTTTTAGTGATGTTGTGTTCATGTTTTGGTTATTGTGTTGTTTGTTCGAGGGTTCGACTCGGACTGGGTAGACAACCATTTTACTGACAGAGGGACCATGAGTAAGACTAATGTTCATAATAGGTAATGACCTCGTTGGGGGAGCCATTGTTCGGCAACTATTGGGGAGGGGCAGAATAAAGGGGTGTTCCTGGGGTTGTGTGGTGTATGGGACACAGGAGCTGCCATTCTGAATGAATCCTTGCCTCTTGCCTCTCCTTTCCTGTCAGTTCCGACGCAGTGTTAAAATGGGACACGGGACATGAGAGTTGCGAATAAGATATCTCTAGCTCTCATTCTTTCACTCTATTGCACTTCTGATAACAATGTGGCGAGCCGGCATGGCAGAATGACTATTACAAACAATTATAAGAAAAAAATAAGATACACCTTTATTGATCCCCAGAGTAGAAATTCAGGTGTTACAGCAGTATAACATATTTACATAATATGGTAAAAAAGTAAAAATATAGTACAATATAAATAATATGAAATATAAGTGTAATGAGATGTAGTAGCAGTACAACAATATATAGTACAGCATAATAGCCTATAGTACACTTTATGAGTACATTATGATATAGTAGTAATATATTAGGTTAATAATAGGAAATAGTAGATGTATTAATAGTAATATGTAGTATTAATAGTAGTATAACAAGACCAAACAGGACAGGAACAGACTACAATGAACAGTCAGGTCTGCAGATGAGATTATCGGGGCCGACTTGCCCACCATCCAAGACCTGTACACCTCCAGAGTCAAGAAACGCACAGGGGAAAATCACTGCAGACCCCTCATACCCTGGACACAACCTGTTGCAACTTTTCCCCTCTGGTGGGCGCTACAGAACACTGTACACCAAAACCACCAGACACAGGAACAGTTTCTTCCCCCTCGCCGTCACACTTGTGAACAATTTACTTACTGTGGCACTGTGCAATAACCCTGGAACACTATAACACACTCTACCTACAAATCATACATATTTATTTTAGTCTAAAATACAAATGTGAAATACATTCTACTCACCCCTGTATATCTGAACAGGCTGTATACTGTACATAAGAAATCCACCTACGATATGTATGTAATGTCTTTTTTTTATTCATCGTTTAATATTTATCTCAGCACTCCTTACACTTTTCACGTCTTTGCACTACTTGCATCCTGCTTAGTTCACAGAAACGGTTTCACCTTTATCTAGTCATTCCTTGTACACTATATTCCTGAAGATTGCTGCGTTGTTATTCTGTGCAAGTACATCGACAGCCACGAAACCGGAGTTAATTTCTTTGGATGTGCAAACATACTTGGCCAATAAAGACGATTCTTATAATAGCATGTTATATATATATATATATATATATATATATATATATATATATATATATATATATAGCGTTTTTCCCCCGAAACCATCAATGGTGTTGTTATAAGTGCTCAACTAATGAGGAGCGGAATATCAATACTGATACAGGAAAAAAAAAGTTGTAATTTGTAATACATTGCAGTACAGGCCTGCATTAGCAGCTGATGAGTGCGCGACACACGAAACAGGTCTGTACTGCAACATATCAAAACTTTTTTTCCTGTAGCTGTATTGATATGTGTGTGTATATACATATATATATATATCAAATCCAGTGAGTCAAGTAAATTCTTTATGCGACAGCACAAGCCTGTTTCATGCCATAAGCAATCATCAGCTGTCAGTAGTGACAGCTGATGCATTTAACCCATCCTAGCTGTGTAGCTAGGAGCAGTGGGCAGCCACTGTGCAGCATCCAGGGACCAACTCCAGTCCATCTTGCCATGCCTCGGTCAGGGGCACAAAAAGGAGTATTAACCCTAACATGCATGTCTTGTTTTGGTGGGGGAAACCGGAGCACCCGGAGGAAACCCACCGCAGACACGGGGAGAACATGCAAACTCCACACAGAGGACGACCTGGGATGACCCCCAAGGTTCGAACCGTGGTTCGAACCCAGGACCTTCTTGCTGTGAGGCGACAGCGCTAACCAGCGCGCCGTGATGCGCTTACGAGACACAAACTAAACCAACAAGATTGAAATATAGAAACACTTTATTCCCAGAAGATCTAGCCGTGAGTTATCTTCAGACAGAAAAGGCCCATGTAAACCAGCTTTAGTACAACAGCAGTATAATGTACAACAAGAGCTCACCGTTTCACATTCTGAAAAACCCACATACAGAAACAGGATGATTGTTATTTGTCCCAACACAATATAGAAACTGAACAGCTCTAAAACACATACCGTTAGACTTTTTCTTAACACACTTGGCACGGGATGGGATGAATACTTGTTTTAGGACACCTAATGTATCAAAATGGGTGGAGCTTCATTTATTTTCGAGTACAATTGAACATCACCATGCTCTGAAATGAAAAGCAGAGAGGAGGCGGCAAACAAGACTGATGGACATAAGAAACACATCACATTATATTACTACCAGCACCTCAAATTAAGGATAAATTGGAACGGAGGGGAGTCGAGATCCTTAATGCCCCATACTTCTTTCCCACTTAGCAAAGTGTCGGGAAAGACGGTGTGAGTGTTGGCTAAACCTGGCCTTATAAGAAGCTAGATGTAGCCATCGCTTCAGATGCTTACCATTCACTTAAATCTGAGAAGTCATTTAAAGGCTGGGGTAAGTTTGGATAACGGGTAATATTTTAGGGACTGGAGGCATACAGCCTGAGCCACTCCCAACTGCTATTGCTCGTGTCCATGTGACAGTGTGACAATACATTCATCCATCCATCCATCCATCCATTATCCAGACCGCTCATCCTATTCAGGGTCACAGGGATGCTGGGGCCTATCCCAGCAGTCATTGGGCGGCAGGCGGGGAGACACACTGGACAGGCTGCCAGTCCATCACACAGGGCCGAATACACACACACACACACACACACACACACATTCACACCTAGGGACAATTTAGTATGGCCGATTCACTTGACCTACACGTCTTTGGACTGTGGGAGGAAACCGGAGCACCCGGAGGAAACCCATGCAGACACGGGGAGAACATGCAAACTCCACACAGAGGACGACCCAGGACGACCCCCCAAGGTTGGACTACCCCGGGGCTTGAACCCAGGACCTTCTTGCTGTGACGCAAGAAGGTCTTACTTATTTGAAAATATAGACAACCTTCTGAGGGAACGTCCTCCTTTTTAAAAGAATTAATAGTCAGATATAACATGTAGCTCTTTCACATGGGGAAATAACAGTTTGAAATCAAGGACTCCGTTTTCATTAGAAAATACCACAGATGACAAAAGCTTGCTCTTTTGTGTGCAAAATTCTGTACTTGATACACCATGCAACCATACTCACGAGTCTTGTTAATCAAAGAAGTCCTGGTAATTCTTCAGAACTTGGATGTTTATTTTTCAATATGAGACACAGCAATTCAGAAAAGGTGCAACAACAGTGAGAGAGGGGGACAAAAATATTGCTTCCACATTGTGACATCAATACTGTCCGATTGTAAACACAAATAAAACAGATTATTAACATCTTGGTTGATCATTCAGTGGTTATAATGCAAATACTTTTGGGAACAATCTTGACAGAAGTGCTGCTTTGAAGTTTGTTTTCATGACAGGAGTGTTAACACAAGTGGTTGTCCAAACTTCCCAAAATATGGAAATATCTAAACAGGGGATTTTTATTGCTATGGGAAGGAAGGGGTCAATTTTTTAAAAAGTATTAAAAAAAAAAAAGAAAAAAAAGTCTCATATAGGTGAATCATATCTTGATCATTGCATCAATCAGCAGCCTTAACTCTAAAAACAGTTGTGCACTCACACACAAACACACACACACACACACACACGCATGCACGCACACACTATCTGCCCAATGACAAATTGGGGCATGGTCAGAATGGACAAATGGAAAGCCATGGGGGGGGGGGGCAAATGCATATTGAAATACAGTTTTCCAAATCCCCTAGTCATGTGCGCACTATTCCATGGCGTTTCCGCACTATTAAAACAGGGCAGCAGTTCTGTCCTGGCACAATGTGGGGAATAGCTGTGTACTACTGGTTCAAAGAAGACATCAGCGCTGAGCCAGACTCCCTCCCATCATCTGGCCCAGATGAGAATCAATGTGCTATCAAACAGGAGAAGAGGGAACTGGGCCGGAAAAGGCTGACTGGCGGTGGGTATGAGACTGGTTTCCAGTTCAGAGGAAGAAAGACACAGCAAAGGAGTGATGAGCAAAATGAGGAGTGTGTGTTCATGAGTTTGTGGTTCATTGGAATTGGCATGGCTTGAAGTTCCAGGTCACAAGTACAGGGTCACATGGTTAAAGGTGAATGTTAAGGTAGTCAGGAGTTCAAAAGGGTTCAAAGGTCAGAGCCAAGGTGTACACTGATACTGGGTGAGCGCTGTGTGTGGTTTTGCCCAGGACTCAAGTACCCCAGCCCCTCCTCCTGCAGACTGCATGAGTAGTGGCCAGCTTCAGAAGCAATGCTGTTGCTGGAGGGAGGGGCATTGCTTGCAGCAACCTGCTCAAATGAGCGGGAGAAGACGGCGCTGGCAGTGCGCGTCAGACTGCTGAGAGCACCTGCCTTGGGCACTGATTGGCTGGAGGTGAGTGTCAGGCGTTTGATGGACAGGTCATTGCACTCGCTGGCGGCCCTTCCTGTTGTTAATGGACCCACCTCTTTGTCCTTGTCTTTGCTGGTGCGCCCGCCCAGCCGGCACTTCTTCATTGCCTTGGCCCCTAGGCTTGCCGTGGTGACACTGTTGCTGATCGTGATGGTGGGTGGAGTCATGTCAGGCCCCATCACACCTGGCCACACCCCTTCGTCCACCTCTGAAATCTCCATCAGCTCGTCCGGGGAACCCAGATCCACTGCGTCTGACAGACAGAAAGTGACAAAATAAGCATCAACTTGGACAACAGACTCGGGAGCAGAGAGGAGGAAACGCCCTCGTGTCTGCCATGCAGCCATGTTGGTCAAATCAACCATCCTGATAGATTGTTTTGAATTATAAAAAAGGAAGTGGCTGCAGTTTGAAAGACTGCTACCGAAAACTTTGAGAGACCTCCGTCTGAGGTTGCATGGCAGAGGGTCTGTGTCATTGTCCTCCAGCAGGTGGCACCTTCACACTGTAAACGCAGCCAACATGGTGATCTGGTTACCTGGTGTAAGACTATGAAGGGTTTCATGTTCCAGTTCTGCACACAGGTTAGGTTAAACAGCAGCTGTATAACTCAACAGTCAGTGGTTTAATAGCAGTGGAGCGCTTGTTTTGTCATAAAGCACAGGGCAGAGGAGGACAGTGTTTGAGAGCTCAAGCTTTGGAAGATCACGAAAGGGGAGAGGGGGAAGACAAACAGTGTCACAGACCCCCACCACCACAACCCACCAACCATCCCATACACACACACAGAATCCATCACTTCATAGTTGACCACTCTAAAGACCAGCACACTTCAGTCACACACACACACACAATTTCTCTTTCTTTTGAGTATGTGCACACATGATAACACCACGGGTGAGATGTCAACCATACACAAATGTGCAAAAACACAGTGGAGTACGTGAGATTGGATGCTACCATTGCACAGAACAATAACACTCGGCTGAGAGAAAGACAGATAGGCAGGTCCTGTTTACAAGCATGCAGGGCCAAATTAACCTTAAATAAAATAACAAGAATGATCAAGATTCAAGTCTAGATTTGAGGGTGAGCAGCATTTGCTCCAGTCAGCTGATCGTGACCTGCATATCCTTCCACAGCTACATTCAGCTACCAGTCAGAAGGGAGCAGTCTGTCTCCCGTGGAAACCCAGCAATGTGTTGAGGCGTTCCAGTTTGTGCTGGTGAGAGACCAAAACCAAACAGAATCCCTCAAACAGTCAAGAAAATCCAGTTACACGATCCCAAAAAAACATCAGCCTCACTAGTCTGAACTTCCAAGACTCAGCAAGATTCAAAGTTATCAGAACTTTGTGCCATCAGAGACCTTAACTCTGTAATGACATGACAGGTGAGGTAAAACTCGCCGGTTCTTAAAACTTGCCTTTAAGGACAGGTATTTATATATCCGTGTATACCAACATGCTTGTTTACTTCTCTGTTGCTAATGTTCCCTGTTTTAGTGATGCTCTGTACTGCATTTAGTGTTCTCATTTGTTTCCCTCAATGTACATCTGTCTGTTATTATCCGGTTAGTGTTATTTTAATTTTAGTCACTTTTATGATCAGGATATTGATAGGTTATGAATTTTTTGGATTCAGTTATTGGTCTGATAGTCAGGTGCAAATATTTCATTAACCAAGACATCTTCAGGAGAAAGCCCTGAAGGAGAGGGAGAGCGAGCGAATGAGTGGATGGACAGATGAGAGGAAGAGGAGCAGTGTGATTAAAAGGCTAGGACAGGGTGGCAGAGCCCAGCGCAAAGGTAGGGGAAAAATAAGTCATCATGCAGCGTTTTAGACCACGCCCCCACACACGGTTACCTAGGTTACCCCGGGAGTGGGGCAGGGGGTAGGAGGGGCAGGACCTTAGTACTGGCTCCTCCCTGCGGAGGTGGGCCCAGAACCCTCATTCTCCACCATTCGCCTCACAGACTTCTGCCTCCTGACCTCCTGACCCCGCGTACTAGGGTCGTGACCTCTGGGGTCCTGGCTGACCTCGGAGGCAGCGCCCAGTTGCTCGGCGTCGGCCTGGGCTCGGCCGTCAGGGCGGGGCCGCAGAGAATCTCCATTGGGCATTCGCTCGCCGCTCACACCCGTTACACTGATTTCGGGTATGGCCACGCCCCCTAGTGCAGTCTCACTGTCTACACTCACCTCCTGGGACTCTGGTGAAGGGCATGTGGAGGGATGACACATGTAAACATTTATACGGACACGGACACACACACGCATGCGCACGCACACACACACACACACACACACACACACACACACACACACACACAAAATCATCATGAACACATATACGTACAACAGACAAGAACACGGCCATGTGCACAGGTACACACAGCCACAGTAACACAAGACACACAAAGAAAATCAACATAATGGCAGGGAAAAAAAGAGAACAAAAATTACAATGATCAGACCACGACAAAAAAAATGGTAAAATTGCAAAACTGTATGGAGATGGATGAGATGAACATTTTTTGAACACAATACCGTTTCATGCTGTGTCACCATTCAGCCCAACACATGAATTTTTGATACTATTTCCCCTAACCATCTGTTATATAAACAAAGCATAAATGGGTAGGAAGGGGCATGAAGGAACAGCCTCTGGTGAGATGAATGAGTGTTTGGATCCATAACACACCTACACGTCTCTTCACTGTCTGATAGCTACCACTAACTGCTGTTTCAGTCCCCTGTGACAACACAACCTCCCGAGTCCCTAATTTTTGTCCATCATATGGTGTCCCATCAATGACGCCAAACTCAGATCCCTTGGAATGGTTGTCCTCTGAACCATATCGCCATTTTAACTTGAAACATTTACAGATGACTTCATCTAAAAAGTCACAAAATGTACTGTTAGCAATAAACAAATAAAGGTGCAACCGTGTTGATGGTACTACACTACCGTCTCTGGACGTCTGTTCTCTCAGATGTGACTGCAACATTTCCACTGTAACACAGCACCGCTCACATACTTGACCTTTGCAGTGCCGCCTTTGTTGTTCACTTCAATTTTTCAAATTACAGTTTTAAAACCGAACATCTCGCCACCTCTGCACTGTTGCCACCCCGAACAAAACAAACATGTTACGGCGCTATGCAAAGAGTTCCTCACACAGTAAATAGCCCTAGCTGGCTTGCTGCTATGGGAACGCTCCAGTCTACTAATTTTAAGTCAATGGACTGGAGGAGCTGAGCAGTGATGACAACATGACAGCCGCCAGAGAGACAGGGGAGCGAGTGAATGATGGAATGATCCAATACGCTCTCTCTCCTTGGGGTTACGTCTCTTGCCACCACAGCTAAGCCATTCTAGTGTGAACCCGTAGCCCTTCATGTAAAAAAACAAAATATGCACATGAAAATGTGTATGAGTGCAATGTAGAGCTCATTCTGTTTTTGCCATTTCAGCAAAGTGACTTCCCCGCTGTGTCTGTGTGTCTCTCACCGTGTCTCTTCCAGCGATGGCCCCTGATGGATAGGGAGGTGACAGCATTGCGGGAGATCCTGGAGGAGGTAGGTGTGATCTCCACCTGGATACTCCGTGCACCCTCCTTGTTGCTTTTCAGTGCCGCACCGTGCAGCGATGATTTAATGGCATTACCCACCTGAGGCAAGAGGAAATGGAGGGAAAACAGACACACCCGATTGTCATAAATGCGTTAGTAACATTTGCAATTGTGAGGGTGACACACATAGACAGACATAGAAAGATGCTTGCAGTCACATGTGCGCTAATGACCTTTTGTTAACAGTACTGACACTGGGCCCTGCCTGGGAACAACACCAGTGATTACGACGCATTTTCCCTCATAAGTTAGGATAAATTCCCGTTACGCAACACAGTGACCTCTGATCAATAATCCTTTTCTTAGGAGATTCATGCACTGGGGTAAACATAAAAAGCTCAGTGCAAACTGACAATAGAGTTACACATACAAGTGAAAAAAGAAAAACAACAAGGCTTTGTATTTCACTTTCATAGCAGCCAAATAGGAACTCCATTCTCACTGAAAATCCTCAGGTGGTGACTGAGAGGAAGCACATGTACCAATCACATGGTTTGCCAGCTCCAACATGAGATGGCGGCAACATCATCTTTATACAACATGCGGTTTGTTGGCTAACTGCTCCACATTGCAGCTCTCATTAGAGACACAACGCTGGCGATATGCTAAGATAGCTGCCACCTGTTGCAATCCACAGCAGCGAGTAAACCAAAACCGCCAGGACCAAAAAAAAAAAAAAAAGTTTTGACCGTGTTCTGGCATTTGACCGCTTAAAGATTTATGCATGCATTGGTGCCTTGACATTGGACCAGATAGTTGTTTTTTTTTTAAAGAAAATTTGCATGAATAAAAATCCAAAAACCATGCATGGCGATTGTCGTGGAGCAGTGCACCTTGACCTGTGCTGTAATACTCTGAGCTTAAAGTGAATCCCTTGCTCCCTGGGCCTTGAGGATTACAGCTTAACAGAATATAGAGGAAAGCATGTAAATAATCTGGTGGGATTACACTCCGCCTGTAGCTCCCAACAAACACACGCAGGGGGAACACACAATGTGGTGTGACGAACGCATAGAAAACCGCAGGAAAGCAAGCATGCCCACACACACTGGGAGACACCGTAGGTGCCAAAACACACCACGGAGAGAGTCATGTGACAAGGAAGCAAAAAACAAAAACGAAACAAAAAACTTAATGACACGCACCAATAAGGCTTCAGGGAAGAGTTCTAGCTGGGCTCGGTAAAGAACATCATCCAGTGCTTTAGAACCCAGCTCCACCTCCCCGTTACTCCTAAAGACAGACACACACAGTATTTATGAACACAAGCTAAAAACTGATACCAGTTGAGGATAAGCAAAGAGGCGGTGAAGAAATTAATGCAGGTCATTTGGGCTTATGGTGTATAGCTTGGTTGAAAGGCCGAGATGATCACAAGTCATTTTAAAGGAAACGTTTGCCACAACTGGGCTGAGAAGAGGATGTCCTGTTATTTATGAAATCTGTGACATGAAAGTTAATACAGAACAATAAGGGGTGTGCGTGCGTTTCCGTGCACTTGGATCCACTCACAGGGCATAGTGTATTCCCGTGATGAGCTGGACCAGGAACTCGGACGTCACTGTCAGTCGTGTGTTGATGCCTTTGTAGCGCCGCAGCTGTTGCCGCGGGTAACCACATATACATACCCTGGAAGACATCCAATCAGAACAAAAGATAGAAGAGTTAGCCGATGGAAACTCTCCAATGAGCCACTTGGCCGCATTTCAGTGACAGGAACTAAATGGCCTGTCAAGCACGGATGTTAAAAGAGAACACGCACACACACACAAACATCCTAATTAAAGTTAAACTCCACGCATAGTGCAAAACCATTTCATTAGATTGACACACTAGTTTATTAGATTGACTCATGATCCAAATCTGGATGATTTACGGGTACAGCAGAATGTGCAGATAGCCTCCAGCTGTCAATAATATGTTAATAAACACATAAAAATGAAGGGAAACCAGTAACAGTTAAGAGTCCACTTGTCCATGAGCTTGCCTCCCTACACTGGCTCCCTGTTATATTTCAAATTGATTTTAAAATTTTATTGTTCACTTTTAAGACTTTAAATGGTCTTGCTCCTACATACATTTCTGATGTATTAATCTGGTGTGCACCCTCTCAACCATTAAAATCTGCAGATGGAGCCCTGCTGGTTATTCCCGGGTCTCGGTTTATTACAAAGGGTGATCGGGCTTTTGCTGTTGGAGCCCCCACACTATGGACCTCTCTTCCTGTTGAACTAAGACAAACCAAGTCTCCAGCGTCTTTTAAATCTTGTCTTAAAACTATTCTATTTATGAAAGCTTTTACAAATTTTTGATATTTGTTTTTAATTTATATTGTTTTTATTTTTACTCTTACTTATTTGGTCTTAAGTCTTATTTTTGCCTTGTCTGGTTTTATTTCTTTGCAAAGCACTTTGTAACAATGTTTTAGAAAGGTGTTATGTAAATTATTATTATTGTTATCATTATTATTTATAATCTCAAGAGTTTCTCTCCATGCCATTCTTCACTAATTTGTGAGAGGAACAAATGGTAGGACATTTAGGAAATAGGAGAGATGCTGCTGCTCATCTGATAGCTATCAAAGATGAATACTGATTTGATTTGTCTTCCTTAAACAAAAACGACAATTTTGAAAAATTCCAATCAGGGTTCCGTGAACACCACAGTACAGACATGGCTCTTCTAGCCTTCAAAACTGTTGACCACAGGAGCACCCCAGTGGCTCACCTGGTAGAGTGCGTACCACATAAGGCTGAGTCCTTACTGCAGCGGCCTGGGTTCGAATCCGGCCCGGGCCCTTTGCTGCATGTCATACCCTCTCTCTTCCTTGCCTTTCCTGTCTCTCTCTACTGTCACTATCGAATAAAGGCAGAAAAATGACACAAAAAAAAAATCTTAAAAAACAAACACTGTCGACCACACTATCTGCTTGATCGCCTGATGCATTGGATGGTATTTCTGGGGCTGCCCTTGTCTGGTTCTGATCTTACTTATCAAACAGATGTTTCACCGTTACTACTAGCAGCTCATACGCCACTCTTGCAACTCTCACATATGGAGTGCCACAGGGTTCAACTTTAGCGCCACATCCGTTCTCCCCTTATGAGCTCCCATTAGGAAAAATCATTCAAAATCACAATATTTCTTTCCATTGTTATGTGAATGACACCCAGATCTACTTCCCTCTCAATTCCCCAAATATGGAAGGCCTCGCTCAATTAAAAGACTGTATCCAAGACATTAAAGCTGGGTGGCGCAAAATGTCTTACAACTAAATGAAAATAAGACTGAGATCTTACTCTCTGGCCCCCAAAATCACACAGCTATTATCACTCAGAACCTTGGCCACCTTTCCATCTACTACAAAACACATGTAAAAAATCTGGGTGTGATATCTGACAGTGACTTAAAATTTGATAAGCAAGTAAATTTCGTTGTAAGGTCCAGTTTTTTACAACTTAGAAATATTTCCAAAATCAGACATTTCCTATCACCTTTCAACCAAGAAAGAGTCATACATGCACTGATCCAGGCTTGACTACTGTAACTCCTGCTACCTCGGCATTTGTCAGGCTTCCATTTCCCGCCTACACTTTTGTCTAAATGCTGGTGCCCGGTTATCAACAAGATCCAAAAATCACATCCCCCCTACTTTTGCATCCCTTCACTGGCTCCCCGTTCATTTCAGAATCAATTTCAAAATCCTCCTATTTGTATTTACATTTCTCAACCGTCTCCCCCCCCCTCCCCCTATTTCTGACTTTCTCACTCCCTTAGGTCCTCCCACTGTGGATTGTTGTTCATCCCCTGTTCATGTCTAAAAAAGGCGGGACATAGAGTTTTCTCTGTAGCGGCCCCTTGGCTCTGGGAACAGCCTGTCTGAGACCAATAGACAGGCCAAGTCTATTGAAGTTTTTATACTTGTCTTGAGACCCATTTTTATCCCTTCGAGTTTAACTTTTCTTAACCGGTTTTCATCTTTTAACTGGTTCTACTGTCACTTTTTTTACCCCTGCTAAACTCTTTTTTTTTTTTTACCTTATCTGTTTGTACTGCCTTTAGGATAATTAGGTGCCATTGGCACCCATTTCATTTTATTCTCCTGATCTACTGTTTATTTGTTCTGTTTGTGAACCACTTTGGTGCAAAATGTGTTATTGTTTTAAAAGTGTTATACAAATTAAATAAACTTGAAACTTCCTTTTATTTAGCTCTGTGCTTATAGCAGTGATGCTCAGCTGCCATTAGCAGATTACTAAAACCACACACTGAGACTCTATGTGTGTATATTCAAGCCCTTTGCCAAGTGGCGGTATCTTGGTTTGCTCTGGCAGTAAAGTCTGTAAGAGGATCAGATGAGCAAAAGCTGGCAGAATAGTGTGCGTGTTATCTGTTTGCATGTGGAAGTCTTCCCTTGAAAAACAATCAGGGGTCCTGACAGAAGCCACGTTTCCATACAAATGTTAAGCGCAATTTTACAGAATTTGAAAAGGGACTATTAAAATAAGGTCAAACTAGAGGAGCGCACTCAGTAGAGTACAAATCTCCACCAGGCGTACATTTCTCCCCTTCTTCCATGTTCGAACTTGGTGACAAACCATCCCTTTTTTTGTCTACCGAGAGAAGAGAAATACACACACGGACAGAAAAAAAACGGTGTTTTTCCTGACAGCACCCAAGTCGATTAAATGGGAAATATGGAAGAATTTTTTTTTAATATGAAGCGCTCAAGCTAAAAAAAAAAAATCTACCTAATAAAAACGTTTTGCCTGTCAGTCTGTAGATGCGCAGCCTCCTAGGCAGACCCTCGTAAGAAAGTGACCTACTCTGACATGAAATGACAGTAATTAATTAATTTCAAAGCCCTTATTAAAAGACTTGAAACTTGTTTAACTGTCGTGGTTTTCATGATATAAAATGAATTAAGGCAAATGGCTGCTCGGCTGATTGACTTTCATTCATAAAACAACGGTAAGAAAACATAGTTCAGACATGGAAAATGTTTTATCATAGCTACTGAGGTGACTTCCAGCTGTGACTTATTAATTCTACTCTTGAAGTTGTATTTTTATAACGGAGTTTTAAAATTGGAGACTATGGCACTTCCGCATGGTGACAAGGTAAATAAAGCGAATTATTTTTGGTTCATCCAGTGTTCCTCCAGTTCTCCTATGCTGGAATCAGCAGTGAATGATCTGCTGGCTTGCGAAATATGATCGACTTCTCGTTTTATCTCAAGACTCATACCGGAATACATGATGTTTTGATTCTGACACCGTCGCTGCCTGATCTGACTCAACCGTGCGCATGCATGACTCACATCTACAGTTGAGTCAGATCGGGCAGCGACAGAAAGCACTGCTGGTTGAGCGAGCTAGAGAGTGAATGGAGAGAGGGAGCGGTTACAGCGAGAACAGAAGGTTTTGAATCACAGCAACCACGAGAGGTTTTTCATCATACAGTCATAACTGCACAAAAAACGTTTAGGCTGTTCGGTCCAGTAGTTTGCCAGATTAGCTGCGGACAGATACACACACAAACACACACACGGACACGTGACCAAACGCTAATCCCCTCCCCCCATACCGCCTGGTGGAGATAATAAATTGATCAAAAGCAAATCAGTTGCTTATCACATCAAATGCAAATCAGTTGCTTATCATATTAACTGGTCTCAAGATATTGAACAATTGTCCCTGTACAAATCTGTATGTCATCAAAGACATTTCACAAATAAAATGGAACACAGAATTATTTGCCGTTGGAGAAAACTGAAAAACCTATTTTGTCTGCTCTTTATCAGATAATCCTTATCAACATGTTGACCTTTCTACTTCAAACAAGCTTGAGAAGCCTTTTAACAACATTTAGGGAGTTTCTTTTTCCCTCTTGAGATTTCGACATATCCACTCAACTTTTCTTTTCTGCAATTTGAAAATATACACAAAAACAGCTTGATGGAGGAGAAGCCAGAGTGATGCTTGGCTCATCATGTTGAGGTATCATATGTATGTGCGTTACCTGGAGCTGAGCTGGCAGAGGGACTGGAGGGAAGAGATCGCCATATAGCTGAGAGCAGCATTGTAGCACAGCAGCAGGAAAGTCAGCACCTCAAACCTCAAACACAACCACATACACTTAAAAAAAAAAAAACTTACCAAAAATTACATTTCTCTGATTTGTAGTCTTTAAACAAAGGTATACAGCAGAAATCTAACATTGTAATTAAGCTTCCTTCACAAAAACTGAAAAATTACAAAAGGAACACTGTTCAGCAGTATTGGTAAATTGCTGATACCGAGACGTCGCCATTAAATTTGTGGTCGACTTAAAAAGTGCAGCACTGAGGGTGAATGATGTTCACAACATTTTGATTTATTTGCATCATCTAGGTCAGTCTGGTGAAGTTTTAAACCCTCCAAAACTTGAGAGGTACCAATGTTAGAATTAAGCTGTAAGAACATGATTATTAACAGCTCTCAGTCTTAAGTGCAGAAAAACATACTGCTCAGGTCTGATGCCTGGCGGGTGACCTTTCGGAGAATGGGGAAAAATGCATGCATTCCTCCCAAGCTCTCTGTCTTGTTTTGGTGTGAGTGGAAAGAAAATTCAAATATCATCATTAGGTAACGTGTAAGCTATTAGGAAGTGACAAGGGTGTTCTCTACCACCAGACATTATCCTATGGGATGATTCATAATATTTCCAATTAAAAATAACAACTTGTGCCAATTAAGCCAAAATCTGTATTTTTATAATAGCATGTTAGAACATCCAACAGATGGATCTGGAGTCATGTCTCAAAACCTTTGTCATGGATCTTCTTCCATCTTCCTCTCAGCAAAATGACTTTGAGAATCATGAAAGAAGCCATGACATCTCTTAATCATTGAAGCTAAAAACATTAAGCCTCTTACCTGTTCTGAGCTGTGAACGTCTCCCTTTGGTGGTGTGGCCCACTGTACACCACCCTGCTAAGCCCATGATTGGCCAGGGCCCCTTCTGTTAGCGCTATGGAGCCGATGGCTGAAGGCTATGGGTGGGAAGATTAATTTGAAAATAGTTTACATTCGTATTGTAAACTTGGTATTCCTGCAAATACAGACAAAATGTGAGAGGGATTGCTCACCTCATGGTATACTGATGGTTTGGAGAGGGAAGGGACAGTGAATGACAATATTTTACTCTGTCCATCTTTATCAACAATTTCCTGGGGAAAGAGAAAAAGGGAGAAAATTTGCCCTACTCCTCCAGTGAAAAAAGTGTGCTTATCTCCTCTACCAAGTGTGCTCGTTTTTTGTGTGGTGATGTGTGTCCCTGGTTCCTTGCTTGCTGTGTGTCTGGGGGTATATGTGTGCTTCCTTGTTTGTTTGCAAGTATATGTTTTAATTTGAATGTGTATGTGTGAGTGTACCCTAGGGTGTCAGTCCCCCTGAGTGCGTGTTAATGTCAAGTAGATTAATGTGAGCCAGCCAGCCAAAGAGTTGAGTGACAGCTGACCTACTCAGATATTCAAGACTGGGGAGTATACAGCCACTGTTGTTTGCACAGAGGGAAAAAAATACAGATACAGCCAGTTTGGCGGAAAATGTCTTCGAATAACATTTGATCAACATAGACTTGTGCTTAATATACATAAAACAAAACCAGGAACAGATATAAGGCATAACTTAATTTAGTTGCCCCTTTCCATCACACACAAATATATCATCTTGTGCACACACACGCATGCATGCATGTACACACACGATTATGTATTGTACAATGACAAAATACACTAAACTTGGGTCAGAGTAAAATGGCAAGGGGTTTAAAAACACAACTGAACGACATTTAGAGTAGTAAGTAGCTGGCTGATGATTAAAAACTTTGTGGGAGGTATTCTAGTGACTTGGTGAGCTAGGTGCATGTCATATACTTGCAAAAAAGGGGTGTTGATTCCCCTCCCCCCATATTTTCCTTCACTTTCCACTGTAACTGTCTGAAAAAGCTATAAAAAATCATCTTAACAAAAACACAGCAACCCTCTCTTACTAGTCTCATATTTTTTATGTTTTGTCAACAGTTTGATGTTGCACAATACCTAAGGATTTGGTAATATGATACTTAAGCATTATGTAGCTCTATCACAGACACACAACACCACTAGCCTCTCCCTTACCAGGTTGTAAATGCCCAGCAGTAGGGCCTCTATGCAGCCGGAGGTGTGGGGGTCTCTTGCTGCGCTGACGGAAAGAAGGCTCCACAGGAGCTCTGGGAGGAACTGCAAGGTGAAGCGCTGCAACCGCGGCTCACCACTCCGGTAGAACTCAAACAGCTGGTGGCACACTGGCTCCAGCAACTGGGGGAGGGCAAGAGCACAGGAAAGTACACACAGTTATAACATAAGCAACTATCAACATGCTAAGAAGGTAAAGGGTATTTCATTCTGATATTAATTTACAAGAAGTGGATGCAGGATTACACTGGATATCATTCCAGACCTCCAGGAATTAAGAGAACTTTGGAAATATAATTGCATGACTATATGGAATACACAAAAGCTCAGTGTGTAGAGGGTAGACAGATTCACAGATGTGTGTGTGTGTGTGTGTGTGTGTGTGTGTTCATACATCGCTGTAGTTCTCTCGGATGACTTTGTAAAGTGCTGGGACCAGAGAGCCTTTGTCTTTCAGAGATGTGGCATAGGTGGACAGAGCACTGTCAGGCAGGGTCTGAAACGTATAAACATGGGTTGGACAATTTGCCTAATAAATGACCCCAAGATAAACACGAAACATGCTTCTGTCAGCTAAAAATCTGCTGATACTAATTAACAAGATTCTGACTGATTTTAATCCACAAGAATTTGTGTACATGTCAGATTTTAAACTTATGGCCCATTATTTATGATACTGTACAAATTAAGTGCACAATTCATAGACATCACTTAGAGGTATTTGAGATGAGCATTATATTGTTTAGCAGGGTGGACTAACTGACAAATACAATTAAATTGATGGCAATAACTGGGCTGTGGGGAAACATTGGTCATAACTGTAAACAGAATTGCCCCAAAATGGTCCATTAATAGTGTCTGTAGCTGTGCACAGTAAAAGACATTAGAGCTTTGGTTAAAAAAAAAGAAGGTGCTAGGTCAGCCCCATTGATCTAAGGTCAGCCTAATTCAGAGCAGAGTGGGTAACAGGATTAGGTCAGTCTACACACACAGACATGCAAAATCTTACCCACGCCCATGTCATCGCACCTCACCTAGCCTCTGCTTTGTATCTGTTTGATTATGAGCTCTAGCAGGCAGGTCGTTTGTCAGTAAAGCACCTCGGAGGATCGTGCGTGTGCGTGTGTGTGTGTGTGTGTGTGTGTGTGTGTACATGTGTGTGTAAGTGAGTCTGCCAGTAATAAGCAGCATACACATACAGACACACACACACACACAATTACCTTAAACTCTGACAGCCAATCCTCCACCACTCCTTGGTCCATAGCCAGCATCTTCCCTCATCTGTAGTGGAGCCACCGCTACCTGAGAAATGCATTACAACACACAAATGCATAATTGCTGCCAATTACTGCAGATAAACCCTTCTCAGTGGTTTGTATAGACATTATCATGGTATAAAATGAAGGCTCCCTCAGCATTTGCCTAGATTCTATTATTTGGTACCATCATAGAAATACAGCCCCGATCATCACGTTCCATGTTCAGCTGAAAGCACGTTATAGAAATTGTTATATGTGAATGTAGTTTAGGCATCAATGCAATTTTCTACCTGAAAATACGCAACAGCACACACACTGTGCTTGCACAAAGTGGATAACCTTCTCTCAACTCACCCTTGCAAACCAAAAATCACAGACACGAGTAAGCCTGGCTGACTTCGCTACTGGAGTACCAATGAGAAATTATAACGCCGCAAAATTTAGATGGCTTATTGTTGCTACGTGTGTTATATGATAAGGAACATATTGCAGTGTTCAACATATTGCAGCGACCGAGGGAGGCAACGACGATGTTCTTACCTACAGACGATACCAGTCACCCTCTGTGTATTGCATCCCGATATGTGTGTCTCTCCTTGCTGTCAATACAAAATCTGTAAATCCATCTCTGTCAGTCCTCCACTGTCGCCAGCCTACATGCAGACTCCTTTACACATTGCTTCCTCTTTCAATCTCTAACAGTTTATACATGTAGCGTTTATACGCTTAGCTTTCTTTCCGAGACCCCCCAACAGCATGTCTTGCCTACCGTCTGCTTTCTTTCAGTCTGTATGGTGTGTCAATTTCTCTGCTGCTGTCACATGTTAATTCTCCCAGTCTGCTTTAGTAAGCGTCTGCCAGCTTCCCTTTCCTGACACGGCCATCCTGGAGTTACATAAGGAAGAGGAAGAGAGCGGGAGATGTAAAGGGAGAGTGTGAAAGAGACGCAAAACAAACAACGGGGTTAGATCGATTTGTTTTTGCAGCTCTTGCCAGATGTTCGGGCATGCCTAAAAAAAATTTTTTTTTTTTTAAATGTCGTTTGCTGCCCTCACCATTCAGGGGCTCAGACAATGGCAGAAAACAGACCTGTACTTCCTGCCAAGTGGGGAGGTCACCTTCTCTTGATTCTTCCCGCATATGCAGCACTGATGAGCTTTCAGTGTGGGAATGTCGCGCATTAGTCTCTGTTCCTAAATAGCCAGTTCATGACCAGGCGACCTAAAAAATTCCATGTTTGGTAACAGGCGCTGAGAGAGAGAAAGACAGATCCTTCGATGTGCACCAGTCATGTGGAAACATGTGCTCAGATTTGGGTTGAAGACTAAATAATTCCACCACTCTGACATACATCAGTCGTCAAATGACTAACACAAATGCACATTATACAAACACAAACACCCTGTAGCAAATACACTTTTACAAGTGTTAACCATACAACTGCTGAACCACACAAGCCCCGAGGAGACGAGACGTATTCTCTTGTAACTGGGATCCATGAGAAGGCGGTCATTACGACCACTTTGGATTTTAAAATTTTAAAAACTTTGCGAGAGAAAAAAAAAGATACAGATCTGCCGCTCCTTGAATGCTCCTAAAAGCGCATATACAGTGCATCCGGAAAGTATTCACACCCCTTTACTTTCCCCACATTTTGTTATGTTATAGCCTTGTTCCAAAATGGATTAAATTCCTTTTTTTTCTCATCAATCTACACACAATACCCCATAATGACAAAGTGAAAAAGGTTTTGTAGAAATTTTTGCAAATTTATTAAAAATAAAAAACTGAAATATTGCATGTACATAAGTATTCACACCTTTTACTCAGTACTTGGTTGAGGGACCCTTGGCAGCGATTACAGCCTCAAGTCTTCTTGGGTATGAAGCTACAAGCTTGGCACACCTATATTTGGGGTATTTCTCCCATTCTTCTCTGCAGATCCTCTCGAGTTCTGTAAGGTTAGATGGGGAGCGTCGCTGCACAGCTATTTTCAGGTCTTTCCAGAGATGTTCAACGGGGTTCAAGTCTGGGCTCTGGCTGGGCCACTCAAGGACATTCACAGACTTGTCCCAAAGCCACTCCTTCGTTGTCTTGGCTGTGTGCTTAGGGTCGTTGTCGTGTTGAAAGGTAAACCTTCGCCCCAGTCTGAGGTCCTGAGCGCTCTGGATGAGGTTTTCATCAAGGATCTCTCTGTACTTTGCTCCATTCATCTTTCCCTCGATCCTGACTAGTCTCCCAGTTCCTGCCGCTGAAGAACATCCCCACAGCATGATGCTTCCACCACCATGCCTCACTGTAGGGATGGTATTAGGAAGGTGATGAGAGGTGCCTGGTTTCCTCCAGACGTGACGTTTGGCAATCAGGCCAAAGAGTTCAATCTTGGTTTCATCAGACCAGAGAATCTTGTTTCTCATGGTCTGAGAGTCCTTTAGGTGTTTTCTGGCAAACTCCAAGCGGGCTGTCATGTGCCTTTTACTGAGCAGAGGCTTCCGTCTGGCCACTCTACCATGAAGGCCTGATTGGTGGAGTGCTGCAGAGATGGTTGTCCTTCTGGAAGGTTCTCCCATCTCCACAGAGGAACGCTGGAGCTCTGTCAGAGTGACCATCGGGTTCTTGGTCACCTCCCTGACCAAGGCCCTTCCCCCCTGATTGCTCAGTTTGGCTGGGCGGCCAGCTCTAGGAAGAGTCCTGGTGGATTCAAACTTCTTCCATTTACGAATGATGGAGACCACTTTGCTCTTCGGGACCTTCAAAGCTGTAGAATTTTTTTTGTACCCTTCCCCAGATCTGTGCCTCGATACAATCCTGTCTCGGATGTCCACAGACAATTCCTTTGACTTCATGGCTTGGTTTCTGCTCTGACATGCACTGTCAACAGTGGGACCTTATATAGACAGGTGTGTGCCTTTCCAAATCATGTCCAATCAATTGAATTTACTACAGGTGGACTCCAATCAAGATGTAGAAACATCTCAAGGATGATCAGTGGAAACAGGATGAACCTGAGCTCAATTTTGAGTGTCATAGCAAAGGGTGTGAATACTTATGTACATGCAACATTTCAGTTTTTTATTTTTAATAAATTTGCCAAAATTTCTACAAAACCTTTTTCACTTTGTCATTATGGGGTATTGTGTGTAGATTGATGAGAAAAAAAGGAATTTAATCCATTTTGGAATAAGGCTGTAACATAACAAAATGTGGGGAAAGTGAAGGGGTGTGAATACTTTCCAGATGCACTGTATTTGCATTAAAATTAGTTTGAGATCAATTGTACAAAAAAAAGTTATGATAAGATCTACCTAAAACGACCATGACCGGTCAAAAAGACGGCTCGTAACTTGCGCGTGATCGTGCACGTCATGCCACTATTTACGACGTGTGTTGGTTACGTCATTTCCTCCATGGAGTTCGTTGCTGTGTGCTAGAAACACACTAGTGTTCTCCAGTGCAGAGTAAGTCTAAACTTGATCCGTGATTATTTCCAACACGTCTGGGTACAGACGCTGCACCATGACGACCACCGCGGCGTTGCAGCATTTACAGGTGCTGGACAGCGACCATTTAAAATTGTTTGAAAAATAGTATTAAAGTTGTTAAAATTTTAGTTTTGTTGTCAGTTTCTTAACAGATATAGTAACATATGCAATCATCTCAGTTGGGTATGGCCATTCTAGTAGTTTTTAAGTTCCGGTCATTGTTTGGGACTGTTTCAATATTTATTTTCAGTTTTTTTTTTTTTTTACATTTCACGTTGTATAAGCCTTGTTACGTTTGTTAGATTAGCAATATATGTTTTCCGTTTGGTTTTTCAGGTAGTATTTTTACTTTTTCAATTTTGCTATTCAAATTCGACCATGTCTCTCTGAAGTTTAAATTGTTTAAAACTAGTATTCAAGTTGTTAAAATGTTAATTTTGATGTCAGTTGTTTCCTAACAGACATACTAACATATGCAGTGCATTAATATCTCAACTGAGTATTTATCTTGACAGAATAAAGAGTTTAAAAACCGGCCGTCATTTTGACAGCCCACGGTCATTTCAGGTAGGAGTGAAATCCCGGTCGTTCTAGCGTTACGACGACTACTGTCCAGATGTTTAACAATATGTCAACCTCCATAAGCCCACACAAATCCAATGTTTCTGGGTCGATTTTTGCCACTGTCTCTCTTCCTATCCGCCCTTATCACTGCCATCTTTTTGCAGAGGAACATTTCCTTGCAGACCCCCGCTCCAAGGCTTTGGCGCTTCATAAATCTCTTTCTCTGCACGTCTAAAATCCGGTATTTTGGATGAGGTCTCTCTCTGGCAGGCAGGTGCATATTTATAGCCTGACAAATGACAAGAGTGACGATGCAGGAGGGAAGAGGGTGAGTCATGTAATGGGCAGCATTATGAAGAAAGCCTTCATTTAGAAAAAAAGAAAATTGTCAAACCAACTGCTTTTTTGCTGCTGCCCATCTTTCAGTGCTTTTATGCTGCAGAGTATGATGAGAACAGCGCTATCTAAGGCCAGATGTGCATAGGTTGTGCATGCACGCGTAAATGCAAGCCAATAGCAGGCTCTGTTTAGTGAAATGGTTGTGATTAGGGTGTGGAGGATTCAGTCCTGTAAAACCACAGGCTCCCCTCTTACACAGGCTCCTTCAGCCCATGGCCCTGTCTATACTTGTGTCTGGCCTCTCCCAGCTGTAACCAGGTTGGGCCAATACACAAACAAAAGAAAGTCACCTAACCACCACAAAACAATTACATAAGCAGAAATACAAAATTGCTCACCCCCGCATGTTTCTTATTACCACACTAAAAAGAAGGGGTGGAAGCTGAGGGGTAAAAGTGTCGGTGTCTCACAGCAAGAGGGGCATGGGTTCTCATGTAGAGTTCGCATCCAACCCCCACATATGCATGGTGTTTCTTCGGAGAGAAAAGATTTCTCCCTCAGTCTGAAGACAAGCATGTCAGGTGGATCAGAGATTTTACATTGCAAACAGGTGTGAATTTGAGTGAGAATGTGTGCGAGTGTAGGATGTCTGTGACGCCTTGCGTCCATTGCCTTCAAGGACAAGCTTCCCCTTGTGAGCCTGGAATGGATTAAAAAGGTATAGAGAATGAATCAGTGAAACGGTGAATTATTCTCTGGAGTCGACTGGCAGATTTTTTGCCCCCCCGTAACATTTGTCTTTGAAAAAAGGAGAGAAGCAGCCAGTGACACCAGGGACGTACGCCCCCACCGACACAGCGGCTGGGGAAGGGGAGAAACCCCACATTACACAGGTCCTGGTTATCCTAATTGAGCATTAGTCAAAGCCAGGAAGATGCCCAAACACTGCACCAGCCAATCGAAGAGAGAAGGACAACGGCCGTCTAAGCGTAAACCAGTGTTGATTCCATATGTGGCGAGAGTTTCAGAACAGTCGAGACGCGTTTTTTCCAAACACTGCGTCTCAGTTGCTTTCAAACCCCAAAACACACTGTGCCCAAAATTGGTCCACCCCAAGGATCTGGTCCCCCGGCACAAACACAGCATTATAGTGTATGCTATTTAAGTGCCAGGAGGATCGCAATGAATTGTACATCGCGGAAACCAATCAGACACTGGTGAAGAGGATGGCACAACACAGGAGAGCTAACACGTCAGGCCAGGACTCTGCAGTCTGCACCCATCTACAGGCCAGTGGCCGCTCTTTCAAGGATGAGGATGTGCACATCCTTGGGAGGAACGCTGGTTTGAATGGGGAGTCAAAGAGGCCATCTATGTGAAGAGGGAATGACCATCCCTGAACTGAGGGGAGGCCTAAGCGTACGTCTGTCACCATCTTACAATTCTGTGATTGCAACTATTCCCCAATCCTCTGTGAATAGTACACGTGGCCATTTTAACATTTATTAATGGTCACAGACTAAACGGTTTATACGTTTTAATGGCCGGCACGTTAACACAAGTGTGTGGCTGCTTTTCTACCATGTATTTGCTTACATCTCAACCATGTTAATCCCTCCATGTCACTGACTGCCGCTAGCAACAGAGTTGGCTGACTAATGTTAGCATACTGGAGCTAACAGGAGGCATAGCTGACCTGCAGCAGCTGCAATCATTAGCAAGGCCCACTGCCTTCGGACCAACCAATATATGAGACAGCGAGAGATGATTGTGTGTGTGTGTGTGTGTGTGTGTGTGTGTGGACGAGTGTTTGTTGGAGGTGGAGGGAGTCATCAGGCTCTTAGTTGATGCTGTGTTTTGGGGGGTTATTTTGCTTAGTTTATGACTAAATCCGATAAATATGACTTATTCCGCGCTTACTACTTGCCTCGTGAATTTCAGCAGCTGTTCTTCACGATAGTGTACATTCATGCGTGAGCTATTGCATCCGCCGCTGCACAACCGATTGCCAACGTAACACACAGGCTCGATTCAATCTGTCCGGATGCCCCCAAATTTATCCTTGGAGATTTTAACCACGGCCCTGTGATGGCCTGGCGGCCTGTCCAGGGTGTCTCCCCGCCTGCTGCCCAATGACTGCTGGGGTAGGGTCCAGCATCCCTGCGACCCTGAGAGCAGGATAAGCGGTTTGGATAATGGATGGGTGGATGGATGGACAGCAATTTGCATATGAAATCAATTGCTGGTTTCCGTTGTGACACAACTGTGCCAGTTTCAGTCATTATGCAACTGTCCTTTTTACACAGGTGGGGATACCTGCAGCCAGCTGAGACTGACAAAGTCACTTAGATGAGTGGTGAAACGTTTCTCCCACTAAGCGTTGTGTCTGGATGAACTGATTCAACTTTCTGGGAAGCAGCCAGTGAATTTCTCAGACATTACTGAATTAATAATTTTGTAAATTTGTATCAAACCTAGGCCTATACCACAACACTTGGATGGAAAGTTTTAATAAACAATGTTTTACAAGATAAAAGCCATTACCACTGAAAATAGGTTTATGTCAACGTACATATAGCCCTGTGATGGCCTGGCGGCCTGTCCAGGGTGTCTCCTCGCCTGCCGCCCAATAACTGCTGAGATGGGCTCCAGCATCCCCACGACCCTAAGAGTAGGATAAGCGGTTTGGATAATGGAAAAGAATATAGTATATATATAAACAATTCATCCAAAATCATGTCTTTACACTGGCTGACACATTATTTTGATGTACTCCCCATCACGAGAGATCTGCGTTACCTCCCACCGACTCTCCTTTTCTTTACACTTGCTGGATTAATTTTACTTATATATTTTATCTTTCTGACAAGGTGAACAACTAGAGAGAGAACAAAAATCTGACAAGCTCACTTCTTTGTCTCCGCATTAAAGAAAAGTGTATAGCATTGTAGCTTTCAGGTGAGAACATATGTTTATGCCACAAATCAGTTTCACAGACATAATCTGTGATACTGTGCTTTAATCTGTTAAATGTTTAATAGCTGTAAATTATTGCACGATGAAGTCATGTTGGCCGCAACAAAATTTGCTTTGAGCTTCCAAGCAAGCAACATGGTGGCGCAGTGCTTAGCGCTATCACCTCACAGCAAGAAGGTCCTAGGTTCGAACCTCGGGGTTGTCCAACCTTGGGGGGGGGGGGGTCACCCCAGATCGTCCCGTGTGGAGTTTGCATGTTCTCCTCGTGCCTGCGGTGGGTTGTTTCCGGGTGCTCCGGTTTCCCCCACCATCAAAAAGACATGCATGCTAGGGTTAATACTCCTTCCTGTCTGTGCTCCTGACCAAGGCAATGGAAAGAAGAACTGGAGCTAATCCCCGGGTGCTGCACAGCAGCTGCCCGCTGCTTCTAGCTAGGATGAGTTAAATGCAGAACATAATTTCCCTATGGGGATCAATAGAGTATATCAAAATAAATAAATAAAACAAGCAAGTAGAGTTTAATCTGGATATTTGAGACTGCATTTATCTTAATTCATCTGACAGTTACGGTCCCACAAGAAGGAACTACTCCCACGAGTTGTAATAAAAAGAATCAAAGTCCACCACTGGGGCTTATTGCTTCAACTACTCACAGTGATAGATATTCAAAAAGGCCCCTGTTTTACACCACAAGATGTACACACAAGCATACAACGCTCCAACTTAAACCCAGCCAGACTCTCTTGACATTGCCTTGAGGCTGCACAAGCCATTTGTGGGATAACACAGGAAATTAATTGTCCTGGAAGTGTGCTACTGTAATCAATTAGGCTGTTTAGGCAGATGCTTTCCTTGTTGGTCTCCATCTGGATAACTCCTCAGCCACCTCCGCGTCATTATGGACTTGCAGGTAACAGCAGACACCAACAGAGACATGGAGCACACTGGCTTGAATGATACAGCAGAAGTATGTCCTGTCCACCTCAACTAGCGTGGCAAGCGCAGGCACACGCAAGCGCAGGCACACGCAAGCGCAGGCCTGACAGACAGAATAAACAAAATGAAAGGATGAACGAATGAGGAGATCAATGATAAAAGCTGGGGAGGGACAGCCAGAGTGGCAGAGAGACATTAATGAAACAGATCAGCAGCAGAATCAATGCCTGTTCAGAGAAATGGACATATGGACGGGTGCAGTATAAAGGACAGATATGTTTGCAGTATATGGAGGTGTGCAGGGGGGGGATGTTTAATTGAGGAGTGAGAAGGTGACGAACAGATCTGATTAAAGAGAAGACGGCGAGCTCTTCATCTCTGCTGCCAATGGCAACCTTTCAGGCCGAGAGAGACTGATGAACAGGTTAAGAACTACAGACTGTCTTTAAAACCCACACACGCACACACACACACACTTATGTAAATGTCTATGTTGGATAGACTGGTCAATAAAAAGATGGCTGCGTAAATGTAGCCTACAACAGCCTGGTTATAAATAGTTTTTAAAATGCAAAACATTGATGGAGCTGACTGTTTGCCAAGGAGTGATGGGAATGTGTCATGCATTTCACAACAGCCAAGTGTGTGTGTGTGTGTGTGTGTGTGTTTATTCACTTCTTGGTTTCACAAAACCTGTTCCTGTGAGCTAGCTAAATTGACAGTTGACATTGAAGCCGCACATACCCCTCTTGTTCCCAAATGCACACACAAACACCTACATAGCCACTGTATTTTTGACAATCTGTATGAGCTCATCATCTTTTAGGCTCCTCTGTTAGAGGGTTTCGAAACACTCCTCCAACACAAACAGTACTCCTCGGGTAGTTTACGCTCCTAATCCCGTACAGATGTACATACACTGAGGATGGTACAGTAGAACATTTCAATTTACCACAGTGTACACACACATTGAACACCACCACCACCTTCTTATAAACAATAAAATTTCCACAGGCGAGTCTGCTTCATATTCCACATTCTAATCGCAATTTCCAGACGAAATCCAATGACAGCCTCTCGTATCAATGGCTACAATATAAACCAAGCTGACAAATACAGATCCATTTAACATCAAGACACTCTGTGTGGAGCCCAAACAGGCTGCACTGACAAGGGGCAAACAAACGGCACTAATAAGGGACAACTGTTAAACTGTAAACATGTCAGCAAACAGTTTAGAATAACAGACTTCCGTTCACCGATTTCTAGCACTGAAGTGAGAACTTACGAAGCTGGGCGAGCCGGTGAAGAGTTCAGACCAGTGCAAATGAGAAAGACTTAGAAGCATTCCCACATACACATGGTCCTCCCTGACCATTACCTCACTTCCTGTTTCACACACACACACACACACACACACACACACACACACACACACACACACACACACACACACACACACACTTCTCTCTTTCCATCAGGAAGTAAATGGGCCAATGAGAATTAGGGCTTACACAGACGGAAGAAAGAAACAGCTAGAAAGTGGGTGTAGATTAGAGTTATTGAGCTGCCCTAGCCGCTTTTTCCTGAAGTACAGGGTGCAAGCCATGCCCAAGCTATCAGCATTCATATCATTGCAACCTAAATGAGATAAAGAGCAAATAAGCCAGTGGTTCTCATCTGTGGTCTGGGACCATCCAGTGTTGCTAGTTTTCCATTCTGCTAAGTATTATGGCTTCCTGGTCGGGGGGAGTTTAAACCTGAAACAACAGGGCTAAAACCTGTTGTTAATTACTGGTGGTTCCGAGTACCGGAGTCCAATACAAACAGTTGTTCATGACACAGAACAAGCTAGGAGAACGTCAGAGTTGGCCATAATTACCAATCTTGAGACAAACTCGTCTTAATGTGTAGCACACTGTCGTGAACATATGCACAGAAGCCACTGTGCATATGACAAGAATTGCAGTAAATGGTGTCCACCTAAAATCTTTAATGTAGGCTAGTTACAAACTGCCAGTGAGGTCAATCTGTGATTGCACAAAGGTAACTAGAACCTAAACAGAATACAAGCCAACAAGGGAGCACTGTTGTGGAGTTGTGGTTCAAAAGGTAAGGGTGATGGCAAGGTTATGACCATAATTCTCTAGGCCTGAGCTTCCTGAATGTCCACAGCACATACTGACCTCTGGGTCAGTAGTTGTGCTTGTGTTTACGCCTTTTATATCCTCCCTTTGTTCTTTACACCACAGACTTTTTGCCCTCCAGCTGCGCCATCTCTTTTTTCAGTATGCATCTCCATCCCTTCATTTCCAGTCTGTCTGTCAGTCTCCCATCGCCTGTCTTTATATGGATTTTCGTGGCCTGTGGCTATTCTTGTTGCGTCATCTATGCCCACCTAACTCCCTCGCAGGTTTTCTTCAGTAGCAGGTTAGCCTATAGCTAGGGCTTTTCTGCTTTTTCATCTCCCTCTCCCTCTCATACACACAAAAAGCCTTAAGCTATGAAGACACCACAGTAGAGTCTGCAGTATGTTTGTCTGTGTGTGCAGGTTCTGAGGGAGAGAGCTGGAGAAACCGATGGGGAGGAAGCCTTAAAGCAGCCTACGCCCCCCGCTGTCTCTGAGTCAGTGATACATCTTCATCCCCCTCCACTCCTTCCCTCCATCTCTCAATCCTTCCCACTCTTCCTTTAGCTGGTGAGCCTAAAGGGATCAATGGTTAACACCGCTGATTTCTCACTTCAGTCTCTCTCTTTCATCTCTCCTTTCCCCATGCACTGACTTTCTATTTCCATAATTTTTTTCTCATGATGGGGGGGCTACAGCTTTAGTTCTTACCTATATTTAACAGCTCTCTTTCATGCACTATTAGTGCTAAGCACTAGAATTTCACTCCTAAATAGCACCTCTTGTGTGGATAATTAGCTTGATTTCCAAGATTCTCCTGGGATCTCCTCAATCTAAAACTAGGCTACTTCTATTGACATCTGGGCCTATGAACACGCTTCTGGTAAAAGGATCCATGTCTGCTTTGTCCCCTGTATAGTATCTCTGTGAGTCTGCTTCTAACTCAACAGGGCAGAACATAATGAAAGGGGAGGGATGGCAACGGGTTTGGAGGCCAAAATGAGAGGAATGTTTTATGGGGCATTGGGCATGGAGGCCTTTATCTGTGATGCTTGATGACAGGAGCCCCAGCGCTATCTTCCTGCTCTGTGGCCCGCCAGGCTTTCCTGTCACAAAGCATTACAAGGCCAGAAACAAGTAGCCAGAGACAAGACACATTAATAGGCTTGTACACACATGGACATACATGTGCACAAACATACTCACTCATTTATGATAGAATTCTAAACAGCGCATCATCACTACCATCATCTGCTCCAAAAACACACCCAATGATTAAGGGCAAGCCTATCCCAGATAACTAACTGACGAACTAATTAACTAACTCACACACTCACACAATAAGGGCAAAGAAAGAGCAGTGTATGACCACAGCAAGACAGGCTACATTATTTAAACAACATATCCATACTGCCTAAATCAGTGCTTTTGGGAAGGACACACAAGAGTCAAATAAAGGAATTCAACGTCAGACTGCACATTCTGAACGAGGAATTCGTGAGCACACTTCATACAAAAGGAAAACGGAAAATAGGGCTGCCTAAGGGCTCTGCAGCAGAGCCTCACACCAGTCCCTCTTAGAGGACGTTCACGGCCATAGTTTGGTTGAGTGGTGAAAAGAGGAAGGCTGAAATCCCGTGATCGTTATGATCAACATCAGACCAACGTACTACCCAACATGAGAGTGGCAAAATGGTTCGGTCTGAGGAATCTGATCAAGTATGCGAGACAGAACACACACGGTGGGGAAAGCCCGACACAAAAGACGTCTTTAATCCAGTAGTACACAGGTCTGACTGATCCTTCGCAACGACAAAGCGGGTGCGACGTAAACGTGTTATA
This sequence comes from Lampris incognitus, assembly GCF_029633865.1. Classification (NCBI taxonomy): domain Eukaryota; kingdom Metazoa; phylum Chordata; class Actinopteri; order Lampriformes; family Lampridae; genus Lampris; species Lampris incognitus. Next base: position 16,185,759 of record NC_079228.1, on the reverse strand, counting down.
TTACTGTGCAGAGGCGTCCTTGTTCTTCCTTCCTTGTTCTTTTGTCTTGTGTCGTTACCAATTTCAGCAGGTGACAGCTTGCTATAATTGCTAGTTGGTAACTTTCTCTGGGACTGAGTAGCATGAGTGAACCAACGAGCTAAATATTTCTGACCACTAACGCCAGGACGTGTAAATTAATCCCCTGCCGACACACACACACACACACACACACACACACACACACACACACACACACACACACACACACACACACACACACACACACACACACACACACACAGAGTCTTGATGAATGGTGTCCAGCTGTCAATGTGGTTCTTACAGATTAGCCTAGCTAGTCAATTTGGCTAAGGGGCGACACAAAGTAGGCTGTAGAAGCACGTCTTTACTTACTCGCATGCTATCTTCCCTTTTCCCCTTATCGTCGTCCTTTATTGTTCCAGTTGGGTTGACAAAAGGCTATCGCTTAGCCAGTAAATCTCCTTAATAATTCAACAGCATCAAACACTTCCATCTTCCTTACTTTCTTTGCTCAGACTAGCTTGAACAAGGGCACCGTCGCAGAGTGGCAGATGACCAAGCCAATGCATGAACAGAACATGATAAAAGCCGCCCCGCCTTAAAATCAGTCGCCAATCAAATTAGCAGCAAGGCTGCGCGTTTGCAATTTCCATCATCATATTAGGTTGTCTCTGTCATTGCTCTTTGACAACCGAGTGCACTATCAAAGATGCCTTTGACAAATCACATCAATAAGTCAAAACACTCAATCTTTTGACACTTGAACTTATTTTTGGGACTCATTAAATAAAAATCAACTTATCCGAGTTTTATATGATTTCCCCCCCAATACAATTACTAAATCACCTTCTTCCCAATGAATTCGTTTTTTCTTTCATTGTAAACAGTAGCCTATTTGGATATTCCGACCCTTTAAACTTAACAGCCATGATAATTGTCAAAATAATGTGAAACTATTTAGGAGAATAGTACACAGACAATACTGGCTGCCTCTCTTTCTTTCTCTCTCCACACACACACACACACACACACACACACACACACACACACACACACACACACACACACACACACACACACACACACACACACACACACAAAGATTGCCCTAGCCTTTTCATTGAAAAACAAACCACATAACACTCTGTGCCATTGTGTTGTGTTCAGCATTCTGGAAAATGCACATCAAATTGACCTGTAAAGGTTAAGTGGTAAAAGAGGGCTTAGCTTTGGCTGTTAATAAATAATGGGCGATAACTGACCTCAAATCTAATGGCTTTCCCTCTTATATAACCACAAAAATAATAACTGAGATTGGCATATGACAAAGATTTTATTTAATGCTAAATTCAGTAGTGCTTAAACTTAACTGTGCAGTTTTTTAAAAAAAATCGATAAATGAATTTTAGGTGTAATTACTATGAAGCTATTCTTGATCCGCCGCAGTTCTACAGTAGCACAACTGGGAAGGTCAGCAAATCTCTAACTCACTAAAAAACCTCTACTCCACTCTAAGTGCTGAGACAAGGTACTTTGGTCTGTTTTTTGGACAGTGTACATTATAAAGTCCCTACTCCACCGCAACTCATCAACCAGGCTGCTACACAAACCATATGATACTCTTCAGTTATATTCATCCAGTATAGTTACTGTATAACACTTGATAAAAAAAAATCTATCCATAATGAATGATGTGCATAGATCTTAATATTATACAGAGCTTCATCCCTTTAGTTTGACTTGCTCCATTCTAGAGACATCAAGATTCACAGTGTCACCTCATTCAGTTAAGACAAAGTAAGAATAGAGACAAACATTCAGCAAAAGTTGAAAAAATACAGTAAGAGCTTCTGAAATAAGTATGGGGTCATCTTTTGCTGCATATATGAGAATGGGAGTAGTGAAAGATTAAAGTTAGGGTACAACGCCCCCTAATGATCCTCTACATAACAAAACACTGCAGACAGCAAGCACACTGTGGTAAAATTTCACATATACTATATATTATGTCCGCTTTTTATCAAGTTAATAAAAGCAGTCCGGATCACAGTTAAGGTCTTCACATGTCCTAATACAAAAGCAATACTCTTGTTATACCAGACAAGTATCCCAGAACAGTGAACAATATCTGATATGTCATTCAATCTGATACCGGAAGCAATGTAGTATGAATGTTTTTAAATATTGATAGTATCTATACTTTTAATGATTTTGACTGTGATGTGTTTTTATTGATTCTGTATTGTATATTACTGTAAATAACGTTCCGTTAGTTATTCTTCCAGCGACATAGGTCAGCTCCTTGGTGCACAAAGAAGCAGGGACTCACAAAACTTGACTGAGCAACAACCCAAAATCGTGTCCCACACCATCCAATCAGTGCAGCCCACAATGAGGCCGGAGGGAAGGACGTATGCCGACTACGTATCCGTGAATGAGTGTATGGAAGGCATGTATGATATATGAGGAGCACCTGAGGAGAATGAACCCCAACAGCCCTTCAATAACATCCGACATCAGCTAGCTGTTTGACTTCAGTGATGACCTGGCAGACCTCAGCTGCTTGGTGCGTCGTGTTGACACGCAGATGTACCAACCATACAACAACGACTGGGTCAAAGAGAAGATCTACGTTCTGCTTTGCCATCAAGCCCAGCAAGCAGGGAATGAAGCTGGAGCCTGAGTACATGAGGGACAGGTGGTGGAGGGAGAAACTGGTTATGGAATGGACAAGGGCTGAATGATGTTATGGAGCCTAAGGGTTTCCTATTTGCACTTTTCAAGAAATGTTTCCTTTGTTACTTGTTTTCTATGATGGGGATTTTTGTTGTTGTTGTAATAGCATGTCCATTAATAAAGGTTTGGCTTTGCTTTAGGGTGGCAGGGTCTCTCTAACCAAATTGACTTACTACTTGTAGTCTTTGAAGCTTAAGTTTGATTTTAATTAATAATGTGGTTCCTATTCGGCCTGGTAGTAACTAAAAGACCCCCTCCCCCCATTTTCATTATTTTAGGAGTAGTTCCAGAACAGCATACAGTAGTAACCTATTGTATGTACACCTAATTGATATGGAATTTCATTCCAATGTGCATGGGTTTGTGCGTGTGTGTATGTATATATATATAACTAAAGGTTAATTCCTGCCATCTGAGCAGCCTCCGTAAGGACCTCCCCAGCCTGTTGCTTGTATTTCAGTGACATCTCTTTTGCCCTCATCACTTCTTTCAAGCTCTCCTGCAGGTTCTCATCCAGCCTCTGCTGCTCCTGGTAGTTTGGTGCTGCCTCCTTCACCTGCTCAGCCATCTGCTCCTCGCTACGGAGAAGCCAACCAATCAGCTCCTGGAGTTTGGTTCCCACTGAGATGATGGCCTTGGCGGCCAGAGACACACTCTTCAGCTCATCCTGAGCCAACTGCAGGCAGGGAGGCAGCGTCTCCTCCAGTTCACCCTTTGGGCTCAGCAGAACAACAAAAAGAGAGAAATCATAGCCCTTCATCTGAACAGCTACCCTATACCGGGCTCCTTGGAAAAGATAGAATCAGAGACAGGGAAAAAAGAGAGAGAGAGAGATGATGAGAAAGAGAGTGAAAAAGGGCCAGATGGGGAACAACAAGCAATACGATATGGCCACGGGAAGGCAGCACCTGTCTACACATTGCTTATATTGGCAGGAAATGTAAAGGAGCACAGAGCAATTGCCATCTGTTAATGTGTTTGTGTGTGTAGTATATGCGCATGCGTATGTTTTTTTGCATGCATGTGCTTGCATGTATTGGTTGTATGCCACTCACCATGCTCCTCTCTGATCTTCTTCACACATTCATATAGAAGCAATGTGTTGTCATGGTTACATCCATAGTTCTGTCGCAGGTTGATGATGTGTTTCACCATTGTCTTGTAGTGGTCATGCTGCTCATTGAAGGTCTCTGCCACATCAGAGAACCTCTTGTCCAGCTCTGACACACACACTCGCCTCATCACCAACTTGCCACTGCGCCTTTGCTCCTGTGCATCTGGGGGAAACGCCTAAGAATTATTAATAAACCCCCCCCCCCACACACATATCTAAATGCCATTATTTAAACTCCTACTACAATAAAGATAGACGAATGAAATCAAAGACTATATACCAATGTGTGCTGGTTTTTGTCTCGCTGATTCAGCTTTAGTTGGTTCTGAGGATGTAGGTTGCAGGAGCGGCTGTCTCTGAAATGACAGAGGTCACAGGAATTATAGCATAACAGGAGCTAATAGCCGAAATCTGTTTTTCACACTTCTGATACTTCTCAGAGACAGAAATAAAACACAAATAACTTATTTAGGCTACTATCCACATAGTTGGGCTATACAAATAAAATTGACTTGACTGTCGACATCCGGTTATGCAATTTGAACAACCCAGTGATACAGTTTGACATCTCTATTAAGAAGCAATATCTTTGTTACGCAAGATACTGCCGTAAAAGGCTGACTATGTATTTTGCCCACTAATCATATGTAGCTCAATATCACTTGTCAATTCCATAGCCTACCTCGTTTTCGTTGCTTTCATGGGAGAAGCAGCAGCAGCAGAGTAAATGGGACATACTGCAGCTCTGATACTCGCTGTTTGTTGAGAATCGGGGTCAATTATCTCTGCCAATTCCCGCATTCCCGATGACGTCACCGTCATGGGACGTGAGAAGAAGTTTTCTTCCTGTATTTTCCTGTGCGGTTATGAGATTGACAGGTGCACCTGACAAAAACATGAGGCCCAGTATGGAATGCGACGTGTTGCAGTCGCACGAAGACTTTCAGTGGCAAAACAACCACAGTACTTGCGCAGCGTCTTTAAAACAAAAAATTTCCTGTCATAAGTTTTGTATTGAAGAATAAAGGCCCGCAATTGTGAGGCGCGAGCAGTTTCGAATTCGAGGCGGGATTCCTGATTCCATCCACTAGAGGGCAAATATAGATAATCACAAACCGACAGCGATTGCAGAAGAAGACAAAAGACCACAGAAGAAGACAGAAAATAATAGCCCAAGTAAAGCGTGAAAGTATTGCCAACCATTTTTTGCTCTCTTTGCCAGGATTTGACAATTAACTCGTTGTAAAGCGTTACCACTATGCGCCCTTCCTGAGAGGAAACCGAATGCAAAGCAGCAGTTGCTAGCGCACAAATCTCAAGCTGCTTGTGACTTGCAAACTTGCTAGCTTGTCCCGATACATCAGTGGCTCAATCAAAATAAAGGGTGTACGCTGAGAATCACAGCCCGCGATTTTTTTTGTATAGCGATCTTCTTCTTTCGGCTTGTTCCCCATTTCACAGGGGTCGCCACAGCGGATTTGATAGTTTCTATCGGTACACTGTGAGGGCACAGAGTTTTTGTTTTTTATAGCAATATCACTGAAATGACTGGAATGGCTTCTCCAGAGAAGACATCAGGCTCCAAGAAGAAGAGTGAAAGAAAGTGTGCCACAAAAGAGGAGGACAGACAACTGTCCAGCTTGATGGGAGCCATGAACAACTTTAGGAAGCAGGTGTGTGTGTGTGTGTGTGTGTGTGTGTGTGTGTGTGTGTGTGTGTGTGTGTGTGTGTATGTGATGAGAGAGACAGAGTGATAGTAATTGAAAAGTAAAGAAAACGAGCACATGGATTTTAGAAATAATAAGTGAGGTTACAGTGATACATGCGTGGTTGAATTTTGTGTATTGGGAGACGGTATGTGATAGTCTACGCTTGTGACAAAAAAAGGACATGGCATGTTCAAGGCTGAAAATTGTGCTTCTTAGATATGTGTGCATGTTTGTCTTCTCATTGATGATGTGTGTGCTTTTCCTTAGGTTACTCTCTGTGATGTGGTCCTCGTGGTCCAGGGCAGACACTTCCCTGCCCACAGAGTGGTGCTGGCATCTGCTAGCCACTTTTTCAGCCTCATGTTCACCAGTAAGTCGGCACATATACATATAATAACACATAATCGGAAATGATCACGTTTGCATCATGTGTCAGTGTGCTCCTTAGCTTTAGCAGGCCACCATAGTAAGAAAATTACCACTTCTGCTACTGAAAATTTATGAGCAATGCACTTTATCTTCCCTTTCACTTCCCTCCATCTCACCCTTCCTTCCTTCTTCATTTTAGCCAGTATGATGGAGTCAAAATCCCATGAGGTGGAGCTACGAAATGCTGACCCAGAGATAATTGAGCTGTTGATTGAGTTTATCTACACCGCCCGGTAGGTGACACGTTAATTAGACTACTACTATGACTACTACTTTCGGGTGCTCCCGTTTGGGGTCGCCACAGCGGATCAACTGTTTCCATTTCTTCCTGTCCTCTGCATCTTCCTCTGTCACACCAGCCACCTGCATGTCCTCCCTCACCACATCTGTAAACCTCCTCTTTGGCCTTCCTCTTTTCCTCTCCCCTGGCAGCTCCATATTCAGCGTCCTTCTCCCAATATACCCAGCATCTCTCCTCTACACATGTCCAAGCCATCGCAATCTTTCCTCTCTTGCTTTGTCTCAAAACCATCCAACCTGAGCTGTCCCTCTAATATAATCATTCCTAATCCTGTCCTTCTTCGTCACTCCCAATGACTATATAATATACATAAGCGTTTAAGCTGTCAGACAGTTTTTAGATTTTTATTCACAAAATGGGCTTAATGAAAGATATTTGTTTACTGTGGACATTTTCTAATCCTGACTTTAGAACATGATTTTGACAAAACCACCTCCACAATAATATAAACAGTCTTTATGCATGCTCAATAATCCAGGTAAAAAAAATCACAGAAAGTTGGATCAGTTCCTCTGGACACGTTTATCAAGAGAAACGTTTCATCACTTATCTAAGTGACCTCTTCAGTCTCAACTGACTTGACTCCAGGGAACCCCACCCTTATAAACAATAATACAGTGGCATAATGACCGAAAACAACGATTGGTTTCATATGCAAATTGCCATGACCGTTAATGGAGTTTCAATGGCAATGTGTAATAGTCGCAGAGGATTTAGGAATGGTTGCAATCACAGCATTGTAAGATGGCAATAGATGTAGTCTTAGGCCTTCCCCCCTTCAGTTCAGTGATGGTCATTCTCTCTTCACATAGATGGCTTCTTTGACTCCCCGTTCAAACCAGCGCTCCTCCCTATCAAGGATGTGCACATCCTCATCCTTGAAAAGGATGATCCTTCAAGGATCAAGAGCCATCTATGTGAAGAGGGAATGACCATCTCTGAACCGAGGGGAGGCTAAGAGCACATCTGTTGCCATTTTTCATTTCATCTTTTATTGCCTCTGTGCACTACCTGTTGACACCTAAGTCCTGTCGGACTTGAACCTAGTTTTTTAGCACTTACTTGTGTTGTCACCCCCTGACTAGATCTTTGGTTGTGTTGTATTAACTCTCAGATGTACGTTGCTTTGGATAAAAGCATCTGCTAATTGAAATTGTAAATTATAATTGTAAATCTTACAATGTGTCGATTTAGAGAACCTTAGAATTGTACCTCTGCTCTTCGCAGATGATGTGGTTTTGTTGGCTTCATCAAAACGCGACCTCCAGCGTGCACTTGGGCGGTTTGCAGCTGACTATGAAATGGCTGGGATGAGAGTCAGCAACTCCAAGTCTTAGGCCATGGTTCTCTACTGGAAAATGTTGGATTACTCCCTCCGGGTTGGGGAGGAGTTTTGCCTCAAGTGAAGGAGTTCAAGTATCTTGGGGTCTTGTTCATGAGTGAGGGTAGGATGGAGCAGGAGATTGACAGGCAGATTGGTGCAGCATCAGCAGTAATGTGGATGTTGTATCGGACCGTTGTGGTGAAGAGGGAGCTGAGCTGGGAGGCAAAGCTCTCAATTTACCAGTCAATCTTCGTTCCAACCCTCACCTATGGTCATGAGCTTTGGGTAGTGACCCGAAAGGGTGAGATCGCAGATACAAGCGGCTGAAATGATTTTCCTCTGTAGGGTGTCTGGGCTCAGCCTTAGAGATAGGGTGAGGAGCTCGGACACCGGAGGGAGCTTGGAGTAGAGCCACTGCTCTTTAGCGTTGAAAGGAGCCAGTTGAGGTGGTTCGGGCATCTGATTAGGATGCCTCCTGGGCGCCTTCCTTTGGAGGTTTTCCAGGCATGTCCAACTGGGAGGAGACCCCAGCGTAGACCCAGAACTTGCTGGAGGGATTACATGTCCAATCTGGCTTGGGAATGCCTTGGGATCCCCCAGGAGGAGCTGGAGGGCATTGTTGGGGATAGGGATGTCTGGAGTGCCCTACTTAGCTTGCGGCCACCGTGACCTGACCTCGGAGATGCGGCTGATGATGAGATGAGATGAAATCTTACAATGCTGTGATTGCAAACATTCCCAAATCCTTTGTGAATACTAGACATGGCCATTGTAACTCAAATTAATGGTCATGCCCAATTTGCATAGGAAACTGATAATTATTTTCAGTCGTTCTGCAACTGTATTGTTTATAAAGGTGGTGATACCTGCAGTCAGTTTAGACTGAAGAGGTCACTTAGATGAGTGATGAAATGTATCTGTCAATAAACATATCCAGATGAACTGATTCAACTTTCTTTGATTTTCTTACCTGGATTATTGAGCATGCATAAAGACATGTTATAAGTACCTATACTTGATTTATAACAGTATACAAAGTAGTGTCCCCTTGAGAAGGAAGTGCTGGTATTTTCCTTCGGCACTGAGATGTAAACTAAGTTTGCTGCAAAAGACATGACACACTGTCACTACCAAGCACAATAAATGTTGTAATACCATGCCTCTTTTTCATAGTGTAGCGTGAATTTGGGGAGCAGGCGGTATCAAACCTGAGCTCCCTGCACCACGGGCAACTGTGCTAACCAGTCAACTAAAGGGTAGGACTCATTAGCTAACAGACTAGTGAGTCTACACTTCCATGGTCGTACACTGTTACACTACTCTCCTCCTTCAGGAAGCTTCTGCATACCAGCTCCCTCTTACACCTCTGACCGTATATGCACCAGTGGGTATCCACTGCCACCAAATGTAGCGCGAATTTAGGGAGCAGGCGGGATTGAACTCGAGTTCCCTGCATCACGTGCGACTGCGCTAACCAGTCGAACAACGGGTCAGACCCGTTAGCGAACAGGCTAGCGAGTCTACAAATCCGTGGTCGTATACTGTGACATTAGCACAGTCAGTTCTTTTAGGTAAAAGCTCAATCAAGTAGTTGTTCATTACGACAACTTATCAGCCAGCAGTCCTCTTACTGTGTGTACTGAAAGACACAGATGCACACGAACTAAATAAGCATTGGGGGGTCTTTTCCTTTAGGCACTCATGGTTCTTTTGGCCTCTTTACCAACCCTCCCCTGTGTACTGTGTGTGTGTGTGTGTGTCAGAATTTCAGTGAACAGCAGTAACGTCCAGTCACTGTTGGATACAGCCAACCAGTATCAGATCGAGCCAGTGAAGAAGATGTGTGTCGAGTTCCTCAAAGGACAGATTGATCCTACTAACTGCCTGGGTGAGAAGTGTCGGAATCAAGTTACTGTTCATCTTCTGCCATCTTCACATGTACATCCAGGGGAGGTTGGAGGCTGTCACTATTTTTTTCCCCCCATTTTTCTCCCCAATTGTACTTTGACAATTACCCCACTCTTCTGAGCCGTCCCAGTCACTGCTCCACCCCCTCTGCCGATCTGGGGAGGGTTGCAACTATCTTTTTTAAATGTTTCCCTTTTACAAGTATCACAGAAAGGTGAATCAGTTCATCTGGACACAACATTTAATGAGAGAAACACCAGAAATTGGTCCACCCCAAGGATCAGGTCCCCCAGCACAAACAGAGCAATAGAGTGTACGCTGTTAAGTGCCAGGTGGATTTCCATGACTTGTAAATCGGAGAAACCAAATAGATGTTGGCCAAGAGGATGGCACAACACAGAAGAGCTAACGCGTCAGGCCAGGACTCTGCAGCCTACACCCACCTACAGGCCAGTGGCCACTCTTTCAAGGATGTGCACATCTTGATAGAGAGGAACGCTGGTTTGAACTGGGAGTCAAAGAGGCCATCTATTTGCAGAGGGAATAACCATCCATGAACTGGGGCGGGGGGGCTAACAGTACATCTGTCACCATTTTACAATGATGTGATTACAACTATTCCCCAGTCCTCTGTAATAGTATAGATTGATGGTCATGGCAGTTTGCATATGAAACCGATGGTTGTTTTCGGTCGTTATGCCACTGTATTGTTTATAAGGGTGGGGATACCTGCAGTCAGCTGAGATTGAAGAGGTCACTTAGATGGGTGGTGAAACGTTTCTCTCAGTAAACCTTGTGTCCAGATGAACTGATTCAACTTTCTGTGATTTTCTTACCTGGATTATTGAGCATGCATGACGATACATTTACAAGTCAGTTAGTTTTGAGTAGAGTGGACCTAATAGCAGAGGATTTGGGGTAATGCTGGTTTTACAGTTTACCCTGTCGTCCATTTTGGAGTTACCAGTCTCCACTAAGTGCTAAAGGCTTTCACTGTGATATCTAGTTGTAGTCTTTGTTATATTTGTTTAAAGTATCCGAAGGAGACTGAAGGAGAGAAAAAAATCCAAGAGATTCTAGGTGGTGTATTATCTTCCTCATCATCAGTCCTCTCATCAGTCCTTTCCCTGCTCACCTGTAGGTATTTCAGCGCTGGCAGAGTGTATGGATTGTTCGGAGCTGAAGGCAGCAGCAGAGGACTTTGTTCAGATTCACTTTACCGAGGTCTACAAGCTGGATGAGTTCCTTCAGCTGGACGTCAAACAGCTCACACACCTTCTGCACCAGGACAAACTCACTGTCCGCGCCGAGGCCCAGGTACGCACACACACACACACACACACACACACACACACACACACACACACACGGGATGCAAGACACCCAGCAGAGCAGGGACCTCATATTAAAAAAGACCTCTTTGTGCAGTTACTGTGAATATTATATCAAATTACATTTAAGGCATTTGTGGAGATTAGTTCACATATGCCAGTAGATCTCAAAATTGCAAAATCTGTCTCCAAGAACATCTCCTAATGAGGAATGGCTTAATTAATATGTGCAAATAAAGTAATTCTATAGATTTGGGTTAGCTGACAGTATCAAAAAGTATACTGACCTCCTAGTTCCTTCCTGTGATGATCTCAGTTTCCAGCGTTTGACTGTGCCAAGTAGTGACCATTTTGTAAATCAAAAAAAAAGAAAAGTTTTTGCAGATACACTTTGACCCAAAAGTGACACTGAAGCACACATTAAGTCAAGCAGTGCGAATACGAAAGCTGTGAAATTCTACACACATAAAATGTGTACATTCCTCACACAGAAGAAGAAAAAAATCACACTGTTCATCAAGCAGGAGTGCCAACTCAGATAAATTCACACCCACAACAACCTGTATTAACACACATGTTGTGTATGTGCAGATTTACGATGCAGCGGTGCGCTGGCTGAAGTACGACGTATGTAACAGAGAGCGCTATATGGTGGAAGTGCTGGGCTGCGTCCGCTTCCCACTGGTCTCCAAAACCTTCCTGTCAAAGACGGTACAGGCTGAGCCCCTCATTCAGGATAACCCCCAGTGCCTCAAGATGGTCATCAGTGAGTGGAGAGTCATAGCGCAAACAAGATACAGACATGTGCACACAACTGAATTTGATTTTTACATGCAAATTAGTATTTTTTTCTTCAAACATTACATCCAAACGGGCGTCTGGGTGGCGTGGTGGTCTATTCCGTTGCCTACCAACATGGGGATTGGCGGTTCGAATCCCCGTGTTACCTCCAGCTTGGCCGGGTGTCCCTAACAGACGCAATTGGCCGTGTCTGCAGGTGGGATGCCGGATGTGGATATGTGTCCTGGTCGCTGCACTAGCGCCTCCTCTGGGGAGGATGGGGAACTGGGGTGGGGATAGCGTGATCCTCCCATGTGCTACGTCGCCCTGCTGAAACTCCTCACTGTCAGGTGAAAAGAAGCGGCTGGTGACTCCACATGTATTGGAGGAGGCATGTGGTAGTCTGCACCCCTCCCCGGATCAGCGACCGGGACAAACAGTGAGATAATTGGCCGGATATAATTGTGGAGAAAAAGCGGGGGGGGGCATTACATCCAAACAGCAGAATGTGTTACATTACCAATGGTGCAAGGCAGACCTACTGTGTATCGTCATGTAGAGTAAAAATTACATGGGTGTTCCTTGGGAAAATCAACTCAGTATTTATTTTCCAGGCAATTGATGTTCAGTGTTGCACACACCAGTACTGAATTTACTCAAGATGTGTTCTCACTGATTTGTGAAAAGATTGAAAAGAAGTTTTTTTTTTTTACAACATAACTCACCTATCAATTTTAATACCGTCTGTATAGACACGGCCAATATTGAAAAGCCTTCCACAACCTCAGAATATATGTCAAACTCCTGTTTGGTCACACACTGACAGGTCGTTGTGGTGAATCCTAGTCAACGGATTTCAAGGTGAAAAACGTCTTTAATCCAACGAACTGAAGGCACATAACATATTTGGTTTGAGGGATGGCGTTATCCAGAGCAGCTTACACTAACATTACGTTTGTACCTTTTTATAGCATGGGTGGTCCCTCTGGGAATGGAACCCCCTAAACCCCCGCAGTGTTGGTGACTCTAAGCAGTTTAATCAAGACCACAACATCAAATTAAAATCACACACAACACAACCAATGATGTGGTTGGGGAAACCAAATGGTTCAACAAATGCTCCAGTAAGTGATGAGCCGGTGTGTTCTGCATTAACACGCGGCGCTGGCTTGAAGAGATACGAGGGCAAATGGAGGACAAGAGCTGCCTGCCGGTGGCTGCAGGTTTCATATGAATATGCACACAGACAAACAGCATTGCCTTTTTGCCCCAGGTGGGATGCGCTACCACCTGCTGTCCCTGGAGGACCGGGAGGACCTGGGCGAGAGCAGCCGGCCGCGTCGCAAGAAGCACGACTTCCGCATCGCTCTGTTTGGAGGCTCCCAGCCGCAGTCCTGTCGCTATTTTAACCCTAAGGTAGGACCACCTGACTCATTGCATGCATGTTTTTACAAACCCTTGGCTTGTAACATACTGAGATACACAATAGTGCTCATTTTGTGAACCTTGATAGTGCAATCCAATTTTAGTGTTTTAATTAGTGGTGGGACTTGATTTAAAAAATTAATCGAATTAATTATGGGCTTTGTAATTAATTGTAATTAATCGCATTTTAATCGCATATCGATATTTGACACCAGAAGCAACATTTTTCAATTCAAACAGGTCTTGGTAGATGACTAAATCAATGAATAGACACATACATAAGTTTAAACAACAAAATCCTGTTTATTTTGTTCAAAACAAGTTTGTTTTGTAAACACAGTACTTTTTGTAACCCCTGATCTTCTACCACTGAAAGTGCTCTACAGTCCACAGCAATCCATTTCGCCTGTGAGTTTGTTAATTTATCATACGTGGGCTTACTCATCTTGGCTTTGAAACCCGTCATCTGGTGGAGAGTCGGTTGACGACTCCTCTTGGTTGTACTAGGAGCACTAGCGTTAGCGTTAGCTCCGGTGTTCGTACTAGCTGCAACGTGTTTCGCATGTAGGTGGTACCGGAGTCTTGAATAACTGTGGTGGAATGCCAACTCTTTGTTGCAGAGTCTGCACACAACAGTGCTCTTATCTAGGCTTCCATCCGACCGGTTTTTAAACGTAAATTTCCCATCCACAGAGCTAAGCAACGCGGTGTCATCCTTGTCGTCCATCACATCTGTTGTTAGCATACCAACTTGTTAGCCTAACCTACTCCGCCTTCCGCTTGACTGACGTCACTCGGTGCATCGGTATAATCCGTATGCCAGAATCGAGTGCACTGAGAAGCGTTCCGTGTTGACTGGAGGGTAAAAATAAAATGCGATAAAATGCGTTAATTTTTTTTAACGCCGTTATTTTTCCTATAATTAATGATCGAATCAACGCGTTAAAGTCCCAGCCCTAGTTTTAATTAATTGGTGCATTAATGAATAGCAAGGGGTTACAACTATAAGTGATGTTTTGGAGCAACTTTGCTAACAATGACTTGGTCGATTCAGTTTAATCAAATCCCACCTAGAGGGCATCCGGGTGGCGTAGTGGTCTATTCCATTGCCTACCAACACGGGGATCGCCAGTTCGAATCCCCATGTTACCTCTGGCTTGGTTGGGCGTCCCTACAGACACAATTGGTTGTATCTGTGGGTGGGATGCCAGGTATGGGTATGTGTCCTGGTCGCTGCACTAGCACCTCCTCTGGTTGGTCGGTCGGACCGGGGAATAGTATGATCCTCCCACGTACTATGTCCCTCTGGCAAAACTCCTCCCAGTCAGGTGAAAAGAAGCGGCTGGCAACTCTACATATATCGGAGGAAGCATGTGGTAGTCTGCAGCCCTCCCCGGATTGGCAGAGGGGGTGGAGCAGAGACCGGGACGGCTCGGAAGAGTGGGGTAATTGGACAGGTACAATTGAAGAGAAAAAGGGGGGAAAAAATCCCACCTTTGGTTTGTCTGTCTGTCCTAACAACCAGGACTCTAGCTGGACTGACATTCGCTGCCCATTTGAGAAGCGTCGGGACGCCACGGCCGTCTTCTGGGACAACGTGGTGTATATACTGGGCGGCTCGCAGCTGTTCCCCATCAAACGCATGGACTGCTACAATGTGCTGAAGGACAGCTGGTACTCCAAGCTGGGACCGCCCACTCCACGCGACAGCCTGGCTGCCTGTGCTGCCCAGGGAAAGATCTACACATCCGGGGGGTCAGAAGTAGGTGAGTGTGGGAGGGCAGGGAAATGGGAAGCCGGACAAGAGTTAGAGTATTTTTATATTTGGCAGGTAGACTGGGGTCAGTCAATAGATCGGTAGGACTTGATGGATAAAAAAAAAAGACTATATTCCTATGCACATCTGGAAAGTTCTGATAAAGTGTACATATTGCACAGTAAGTCTAGAAAAGACATTTTTTTCTGATCCAGGAAGTATCAAACAAGTTGTAGATCACAGACCACATGTCTTTAACATGACGTGACCTGTTTGACAGTTAATTGCACAGCCATTATCACCATCCTTTATAACTTTAACTGATGGATTCTGTAAATATTATGACATTTATAAAAGGAAATTGTGTCGGAACATATGTACAGATTTGCTCACTGGCCATTTCAAAGGGGAAAGTACATGAAACCATTTAATCACGGTGTGTGTACGTCTGCAGGCAGCTCCGCCTTGGACCTTTTTGAGTGCTATGACACCCGGACAGAGTCGTGGCAGGTGAAGTCCAGCATGCTCATGGCCCGCTGTAGTCATGGATCTGTGGAGGCCCATGGCCTCATCTACGTATGTGGAGGAACAGTGGGGAACAACGTGTCTGGCAGAGTCCTCAACAACTGTGAGGTCTACGACCCCAACACACAACAGTAAGTCAAAAACGCATTGACACAAACTCGTTTTTCTGAGTCAGTTTTGCAAGTGCTTCACGTTCATACAGTCCCGCTCAGTCGCACAGTGAGAAGTTACCCAGCAGAACCACAGTCTGCTTCAGTTTACCGCTGATGGGGTTGGATGCATTGCCAGAGGACACCTCACCAGTAGTTTTTGAGGGAGGAAAGAGAATGACTTAATCACTTTTCCCAGCTTTGTTTTCCCAGAAGGTCCAAGGGTCCAAAGAAGCGACCTTATAGTTAAAAGTGCAGTTCTTTAACCTCCGAGCTGAGCTCCGCCCCTATGTGTCACCCTTCTGGTGAACAAAACTGGAACATTTTTACCACTGGCACACCTGCAGTGTGTGTCAATGGTACCCACTGATTTACTGTAAGAAGACAAGGATTCCTTTTTATAGTATGAACTAAGATTTTAGTTAGGCTTTTTTTACTGGCCTTAATTTCAAACCCTGTTTTATCAATAACCGCAATGACAAAGCAATCACAATTTCAGCAAACTGCAAAAATACACCGATCAGCCAAAACATTAAAACCACTGACAGGTAAGTGAATAACATTATGTTGTTACAAATGACACTTGCCAAGGGGTGAGATATGCTAAGCAACAAGTTCAGTTCATATATATATATATATAAATAAAGCAACAAGCAATCTGTTCTTTATATATAATCTTTGTTAAAAGAAACACTCAATGGTAGGGGAAGTGCTCAACAAATAAGGAGCAAAATAATCCAGTGAGTCAAGTAAATTCTTTCCCATTTTTCTTTTTTTTGTCCTTTCCCGAGTAGCTTTATTGACAGCTGATGATTGCTTATGGCATGAAATAGACTTGTAGTCTCAAAGAATTTACTTGACTCACTGGATTATAAATATATATAAAGCAACAAGCAGTCAGTGCTTTAAGTTGATGTGTTGGAAACTGGAAAAATGGGCAAGCATAAGGACCTGTGTGACTTTGACAAGGGCCAAATTGTGATGGCTAGACAACTGGGTCAGAGCATCTCCAAAACGTCAAGTCTTGTTGGGTGTTCCCAGTATGCTGTGGTCAGTACCTACCAAAAGTGGTCCAAGGAAGGACAGCCTGTTAAACGATGACAGGGTCATGGGCGAACAAGAATCACTGATGCACGTGGGGATTGAAGGCTAGCCCGTTTTTTTCGATCTCACAACAGCTACTGTAGCTCAAAATTGCTGAAAAAAAATTAAGGCTGGCTATGATCAACAGGTGTCTGATACAGTTTATCGTAGCTTGCTGCATATGGGGCTGCCTAGCTACAGACCGGTCAGAGTGCCCATGCTGACCCATGTCTGCTGCTGAAAGCACCTACAATGGGCAAGTGAGTGTCAGAACTGGACCATGGAGCAATGGAAGAAGGTGGTCTGGCCTGATGAATCACGTTTTCTTTTACAACAAGTGAATGGCTGGGTGCGTGTGCGTCATTTACCTGGAGAAGAGATTGCACCAGGATGCACTATGGGAAGAAGGCAAGCTGGTGGATGCAGTGTGATGCTCTGGGCAATGTTGCAGGGAAATCTTAGGTCCTGGCACTCATGTGGATGTTACTTTGACACACGCCAACTACCTAAACGTTGTTGCAGACCAAGTACACTCCTTCATGGTAACTGTATTCCTTGATGGCAGTGGCCTCTTTCAGCAGGATAATGTGCCCTGCCACACTGCAAAAATTGTTCAGGAATGTTTTGAAGAACATGATATGGTGTTGCCTTGGCCTCCAAATTCCCCAGATCTCAATCTGATCTAGCATCTATGGGATGTGCTGGAAAAGTCTGATCCATGGAAGCCCCACCTCGCCACTTACAAGACTTAAGGATCTGCAGCTAATGTCTTGGTGCCAGATAGCAGAGGACACCTCCAAAGGTCTTTTGGAGTCCATGCCTTGGCAGGTCAGAACTGTTTTGGTGGCACAAGGGGGACCTACACAATATTAGGCAGGTGGTTTTAATGTTTTGGCTGATCAGTGTCTTCCCCCATCCTTCCAGCTGCAAACAGGTTGGCGTGATTTCATCACTGAGCGTGAACATTTCCTTCATTATATTCGTCATCAATTTTATCTTTTTCTGTCTCCTCCTTGTTCCCATCTCACTATATCTCTGTTTCTCTCCCAAGATGGCGGGAGCTATGTGGAATGAAAGAAGCCAGGAAGAACCACGGACTGGTTGTGGTCAACAATCGTATCTACGCTGTAGGAGGACAGGGAGCCCTGGGTAATATTGATAATACTGCTACTACTATATTAAAAAAATGAACAACATTCTGCTCAAACACTATAGTCCCAGGTTGTAGCAGCAGATTTGTAGCTATTGTATTGATAAAACTGATAAAATGTGGTGAAAAGTTGAACCATGCCATCAGGAGACGGTTGTGTGTGTGTGTGTGTGTGTGTGTGTGTGTGTGTGTGTGTGTGTGTGTGTGTGTGTGTGTGTGTGTGTGTGTGTGTGTGTGTGTGTGTGTGTTTTGCTTGTAGGGGGACTGGACTCAGTAGAATACTACGACATCATGACCAACGAGTGGCGTGCTGCGGCACCCATGCCGTGGCGCGGCTTAACAGTGAAGTGCGCCGCAGTAGCCGGTGTCATTTATGTTCTGGCAGGGTTCCAAGGAGTCGGGCGCCTTGGACATGTCCTAGAGTACCACACCGATACTGACAGGTGTGTATGTGAATATCTGGGTTTTGAACAGGTTTATTCAGTCCATCAAAGGGGGAAAAAATGCTGATATCCGAACCCATTGAGAATTTATTGAGTCTGGCAGTTGGAAGCCGGACTGATCAATGGAAAATAGGGAAGGTTTAGATGATGACCACCTGTGAGCAGCGCCACCATTGTTGTGGTTTTCCAAAAACGGTGCTGTTCATTGGTTGTCATCATCTAAACCCTCGCCATAGTTCCATGATTGGGCCAGTCTCGAGCTGCAAGGCTCAGTCAATTCTCCATGGATCCTTTCCAGATCAATATCTTGTTGCGAAAGAAAAAACGAGCTGCCGAGGTTTAGGCTGGCTGTGCGGGGCTACCATTTGATGGATTTAACCCATGAGTTGTATCTACGTGTATACGCAATTCTGTAATTCATAGTATACACTGTGTTCATGAGGGTTCTAACTCATTTTCCAGGACTTTTCAAGGTCATTTTCCATGACTTAAGCTATGATATATATTACAACTGTTGTTCCCAGAGGGTCATATTAGTCGACATTGTCATTGAAAGCCGCAAAAGTCTCTATATTGGACTGTTTGATTTTTAGCTGGCTGCTGATCATCACCCCCAAACTTCAAGCACTGACATGCAGTCTGAGCAACTAAAAGGATGCAATCTCAGCTGAAATTAGGCAAAAATATGCTATTTCAGTGGGTAAACAATTATTTTATAATTTAATTTCCCATGACCTCAATAAAATTTCCTGTACATTTGACTAATTTTATCATTTTCCAGGCATTTTCTATGACTGGAAAAGTAGTCTACTATTCAGGTTTTCTAGGACGTGCGGGAACCCTGGTTCATGTTTTTGCTCTTTGTGTCCAGGTGGGTGACCTGCAGCAAGGTCAAGGTGCGAGCGTTCCCCGTCACCAGTTGCCTCATCTGCGTAGTAGACACATGCGGAGCCAATGAAGACGAGGACATGGACCTCATAGACTCTCAGACCCATACACTTATAGCATCTTCAGCCGCCTCATCTTCATAGTACATATGAGAGAAGTCATATGCTGTATGTTAAGGTGTTACATTTATGTGCCGTGTTAAGCAACACCGTGGACTGTGGAGTCGATTTCAACAAGCGGGGACTTGACGTAGTTTTGGAATCATGTCTGTACAGCACCTTTATGTGTTTATGCATGCACATCGGGTAGTCAGTTACCCGCGTTTTTAACGATACCCTGTGATCAGCTCTCAACCGACAAGTTTTATCAGTTTTTATGTTACTTTTATATGGTTCAAAGTGAGTGTGTTGAACGTTCCCCGACTGGATTTCTCGTGGACTTTATTTGGAGCCACTCGAACCTAGTCTAGGTTTAAAACGTAACCGAGGAAGCTGCCATTTGAATTCCCAGAGGGTTTGGGAAAATCTTTAAGATGGTAAGAATGGCAAATTCTTTAAAAAAAAAAAAAATCTAGACCGTCAGTAGTTGTACACATATTTTTAGGTTCTTTGTGAAGTACTGTACATTTTAATCAATGTATGACTATATGCTTCTGTACCATGGTGAAACAACTTGAAAACAAGTCATGATTTTATGATGAATGAATAAACATTTTATTCCAACATTTGTGGTGTGAGCTCACCCAAAAAAAAAAAAAAAAAAAAAACTTGCCCAGTATCAGAATTTACAAAAATTAATATCAATGGATCTGGTTTGTTCTTTCACTAAACAAATTAGTAAACAATTCCAGAGCACCAGTGCAAATGGATTAAGGCAGTCAGGGATAAAATGACATAAGCAGCAGTGGACGACACACACAAACACATTCGGGTGAAAGTGGCTCAGGAGATAGGGCAGGTTGTCTGGTAACTGGTGGGTTGCCGGTTCGATCCTTGAGGTGACCTTGAGCAAGACACCTAACCCCTAACTGCTCCTGATGAGCTGGTTGTTACCTTACATGGTTGACACCGCTGAGAGAGAGAGAGTGTGTGTGTGTGTGTGTGTGTGTGTGTGTGTGTGTGTGTGTGTGTGTGTGTGTGTGTGTAAATGTGAGGCATGTATAAATGCAATCCAGTTACCATAAGCAGCATAAGATTGTAAAAGGTACTCATTAAGATATTAGCTGCCAGAAAATCATTATGGTCCACATAGAAATGCTAAAATAAGGCAAGAGGTTGATTTGGTAAATAAAATTGGTCAGCTCTAAACTCAAAATTGTATATACCTTTTTGATGACAAAAATCTCAATGCCCTCGTAGAACAGGTTTTGGACCACGCACTGGGAAACAGAATTCCACATTCGTATACATTTACTTTTGTTTTGACACAGCAATACGATTCGACTACGCGACAGTTAAGACAAAATTTAACCAACAAAAAACGCAGGTGGATCTCACTCCTCACCGAGGCAGATCGATCTAAAAATAGTGCAATGCATTTATGAGGACAGACGCAGAGTGGTAGAGAATAAAAGGTGTCCTCACTTATGAAGAGACAGTTTAAGGTAGGGCTAGGCAATATGGACAAAATCAAATATCACCATATATATATATATATATATATATATATATATATAAATATAAAATCCCCCCCCCTTTTTCTCCCCAATTGTATCCGGCCAATTACCCCACTCTTCCGAGTCGTCCCGGTCGCTGCTCCACCCCCTCTGCCGAGCCTGGGAGGGCTGCAGACTACCACATGCCTCCTTCGATACATGTGGCGTCGCCAACCGCTTCTTTTCACCTGATGGTGAGGAGTTTCACCAGGGGGATGAAACGCGTGGGAGGATCACGCTATTCTCCCCAGTTCCCCCTCGCCCCCAAACAGGTGCCCCGACCAATCAGAGGAGGCGCTAATGCAGCCACCAGGAAACACACACATCCGGCTTCCCACCCGCAGACACGGCCAATTGTGTCTGTAGAGATGCCCAGACAAGCCGGAGGTAACACGGGGATTCGAACTGGCGATCGCCATGTTAGTAGGCAATGGAATAGACCGCCACGCCACCCGAACGCCGATATCATGATATTTTCGACCAAATACTTCGATATCGATATTTTAACGATATTGTATAGATGACTATTGGTGCTCTCACAAAATACTTACACAATGACATTTTTGATAAACCATGGCGACAGGTATGGGTGCAAGTCCATGAATACTGGGATGGCATCCAGCACTTTACCTGTGCCAGGAAGGACATCCAACGTAAAATTCTGCCAAATCAGTATGCGGATTGACAAAACCATACCGGATCGATCGAGGCTTGTGTTAACAACGGCCACCATTGGTGCTGCGCCTTCACAGGGTACCAACGGAAACTACAAAATCCGCTGTGGCGACCCCTGATAAACAGGGAACAAGCCGAAAGAAGAATAAGATTTTTTGATAAACCAACATCGTATTCCCATTAGTAATGTGGATATGATGTCTAAACAGGTAGAGACAAATAATATAACAGCTACAACAGTCTAATAAATTTAGAAAACTGCATCACTTTACTGTTATGCACCCTTTAAAACCAAAAAAGACAACACTTATTAATGTCATATTATAGTGGTTATAGGGATGCATAATTCCCCTTATTGAGCTAGTAGGAACGTTTGTTTACAGCTGCTGTTTTCTCGGTTCGTGTTTACAGGGATACACTTCTGCTGCGCGGGTTTTTGGTTGTTGTTATGGTGAAGGAATAACTGGTGCACGTTGTGTAGCCGAAAGAGAAAGTTGTCACGACTCCTGTTTGAGCTCCTTTACAATATCATAATATTACGATAGCCAAAATCCCAGATGATATCTAGTCATATCACAATATCGATATAATATCAATATAGTGCCTTGCAAAAGTATTCAACCCCCTTGACAGTCGTCACTAATTTCTGGATTATAAAAGATACTCACACATCTGTTCATGGACAATAGCATTTTTGTGAACCCATAACCTCTAGCAGCATGTTCCCAAAGCCAAAATAAGTTGTGTTTCACTGACTTTTTGTAAATAAATTAAAAACTAAAATATAGTGCTTGCATAAGTACTCAACCCCCACAAATCAATACCTTGTATGTAGAGTACCCTTTTGCTGTCATAACAGCCATGATTCTCTTGGGGTAAGTATGTACAAGCTTTGCACATTATTCCGAAGTAATTTTTGCCCATTCTTCTTGGCAGAATTTGTACAGGCCTGCAGGTTGGTGGGATGGTGCCTCTGGACTGCAATTTTCAGTTTGTGCCACAGATTTTCAATGGGGTTGAGGTCTGGACTTTGACTTGGCCACTCCAAAACATTCACCTTTTTGTTACTGAGCCATGCCATTGTTGCTTTAGCTTTGTGCTTAGGATCACTGTCCTGCTGGAAGGTGAACCTTCTCCCAAGTTTGTTTTATGGCAGACTGCAACAGGTTTTCTTCTAATATTTCCCTGTATTTAGCTCCATCCATTCCTCCCTCAATTTGAACAAGGTTCCCAGTGCCTGCAGATGAAAAGCAACCCCAAAGCATTATGCTGCTGCCACGATGCTTCACTGTAGGGAGGGTGTTTTTAGGGCATGAGCAGTGTTAGGTTTGCGCCACACATAACGCTTTGAGTTTTGGCCAAAAAGCTCAACTTTTGTCTTATCTGACCACAAAACCTTTACCCACATCCTAACTGGGTCGCTCTCATGCTTGATAACAAACTCCAAGCGTGTGTTATATGCATAATTTTGAGCAACGTCTTCTTTCTTGCCACCCTCTCATACAGGCCAGATTTATGGAGAGCCCCCGATATGGTTGACTCATGTACATTTACTCTCCAGTTTCAGCCACTGCCCTCTAGAGCTCCTTCAAAATGATTGCAGGATCATCTGTGGCTTTCCTCACCGACCCACTTCTTGTTCGGACACTTAGCTTTGAGGGACAGCCTGTCCTATAAAGCGTCTGGGTAGTGTGATACAGCTTCCACTTTCTGACAATGGATCCAACAGTCTTCCATGGGGCTTGTTTTGTATCCCTTTCCCGCCTTCTGCATTTTAGTCACTTTGTCTCTTACTTCAGTATCATGCTCCTTTGTCTTCATTTTCTGATGGGAGTTCACGCCCGGCTAATGAACTGTACACAGAGTGCTTTTTATACCCATAAAAAAGACTGTTACTTTAATATCTTACAGCTGTACACTAATTATTTCCAATTGTGTTTACCTGAGTTCATTTTAGGAATAATTTGTCAGTTGTGTAAACTTGTAGCTTTCAGAGCACAAAGGGTTGAATACTTTTTTTTCTTTTTTTTTGCAAGCACTTATATTTTCTTTTTTAATTTATTAAGAAAAAGTCAGTGAAACATAACTTATTTTGGCTTTGGGAACATGCTGTTAAGAGCTTATGGGTTCACTAAAATAATATTGTTCAGGAACAGATGTGTGAGCATCTTTTATAATCCAGAAATTAGTGATGACTTGTCAAGGGGGTTGAATACTATTGCAAGGAACTGTATATTGCCCAGCCCTAGTTCATGGCATTTCCTGAGTATAGTTTTATAAACTACTGGAATGTCCTGCCCCTCAAAACACAGTGTGGCTTACAGGGGCAGCACTGTAACTACGCCTTGTTCCCTTTTTTTTCTCTCCTCCTTATCGCCCCTCATCATCATCAAACTCCTACTCATTCAGCAGCAGTGCAAACTTGTTGTTTAACTCCTCAGACCCCCTATCCCCTCTCCCACCTCCTCCTCTACCTCCACCTCCCCTTCTTCTCCCCCTGTGGCCCGATCTCTTCCTCCCCCCTGATGCTGAAGAAGAGCGGGGTGTGTCGGAGTTGTTAATCTTCACAGCGTCCAGCAGGGCACAGTAGAGCTGTTGAGAGAGGGTGCCCCCTACCAGGAAGGATTCTGGGGTTCTTCCCCCTCTCAAAGATCTCAGAAGGCCGTGTACCAAGGAGCCACTGAACAACCTGAGAGAGACAGACAGACAGACGGACGGACGGACGGACGGAGAGAAAACCTTTGTATTGTTCATGTCCAGCTGCTCAGTGTGTAAAGTCACACTGGGCCTCAAGCAAGAACAGTGTCTTAAATTTGTTCTTACAAGAAGTACAAAAGAGAAATTAACGTAAGCGCCACCAAAACTTGTTCTTAGACATGTGCACTGAATAGTGAATGCCGCTTGCTTGGGAATTGTAGCCAAGTGAACCTTAATTTGGCATAGTTTACGCCTCAAAAACACCACATAAAGACAGCTGGTTGAGTGTTGGGGGCAGATTTGAGTGGTTCTTGCATCAGACCCAATAACTGTGGTTTGATTGGACAGATCAAGATGATTTTATGTGCATGTGATGCTCCAGCCATTTGCAGCTTAATACAAATATATTCTCATTCACCATGCTTTATCACATACAAAGAGGTAAAAAAACAAAACAACTTTTAATGTGTATGTGTGTGTGTGTGTGTTACTTGGCTTACCATGATGTGTATGGTTCAGGCAGGGGCAGCATTAAGAGCTGATTGAGACAAAGTGTGCTCCAGAGGCAGGCCTGCCATTGGCTGAAACTGTGAGCATCTGCCACATCCATGCCCCTCCTCTTCCTTGTTGTCAGACGAACTTGATTCAGCCCCAACCACACACTGTGCTCTGCAGCCCATTTTGGCTGTCGCACTAGGATAGGTTACATCCATCCATCCATCCATTATCCAAACCGGATAGGTTACATAGGTATGTAAATAGGTGGCAAATAGGTTAGATTGGGAATGGATGATAATTTCCTCTGTGAACCAGTAACCCACATATATACAAATTAGACAGACAGGGTGCACATACACATCTGCTCAAACTTTGGGCAGACCAACAATGACACAGTAGAAAGTCAGATGCAACACAAAACAACACAAAATTATTTAAATACGCTGCACGTAC
This sequence comes from Lampris incognitus, assembly GCF_029633865.1. Classification (NCBI taxonomy): domain Eukaryota; kingdom Metazoa; phylum Chordata; class Actinopteri; order Lampriformes; family Lampridae; genus Lampris; species Lampris incognitus. The sequence continues at coordinate 16,160,707 of NC_079228.1, read as the reverse complement.
CTCCAGACTGGTTTTTCCAGGACAGCTCTCCATAGACTATACCCAGTGAAAGAGCCTGGAGCTGGGGCAGAGAGGGAGGAGGACTGGCCTCTTTCATCCAGAAGCACGTCACCCCAACAGCCAGCTGGAGATGAGGGGGAATAGGAGCCAAATAAGGCTTCTTCACCCCTAAGATGTCTAACAGGGTGCATAGTCGCACTGCCAGAGGAGCCTTCGATGTGGTTAAGAGGGAAAACCATAGAAAATGTTACCAGTTTATTTTGTATTCATGTTGACTTTAAGACATAAAAGCTAATACAACCAAATGAGGCAATAAGATGCTGAGTGCACAGCTACTAAGCCAATGAAGTCGGTGACTGACATGCCTAATAGAGACTATTTTTTTCTGCCATGGTTACCTGGCCAATTGTATCTGGACAGAGGGTGGTCCCAAGTGAATATGCCTCCACCTGGTTCCTCTTCAGGTTTAGATCCAGCCGGTCATACTCCTCCACACAATTGGGGGCACTAGAGCTCTCAGCCTGCAATGCTCCTGCACCAGTCCCTTGTCTATTGCTGGTTTGTGGCATAATTAGGCCCTGCTGTGTGGGCAAACTTGGGTCATGACCCCTTCCTATTCCAGTCTGACTACCCCCATGCCCTCTCCTACCTCTCTTACCCTGGCCCATATTTTCTTGTCCTCTTACATCCTGTACTTGGACATTACGTCCTGGTATTTTAGCATGTTGAGCACTAGCACTTCCACCAATCCCGTGAATTTGGGTGTCTTGCCCTAGCCCACCTTTCTGAAGTAAAATCCCATATATGGCCTGGCGTATGGCTCTGGCGCTACAGTGGCTGCTAGCTAACTTGCTGTTCTCTACCTGTGGGATGAGCAAGACCCTGCGCAATACCACCACATCCAACACTAGTGGGGGTAACGTGCCCTGTGCCACAGCCAAGAAAAGGCATTCCGGCACCTGGGCATACTCGAGTCTCTGATTTCCTGGAGCTACCTTCCCTCCAGAGAACCAGTGAGAGAGAGAGCTTTGGGTTGCAATGTGATATTCTTGCATACCGTTCCACAGTTGGGAACTCAGCTTACCCTCCTCTATTCTTTTGCCCCTTCTACCTCTATCAGTCTCTGACTCCCCCATCAGCCTAGCTACTTCCTCCACTGCTTCATGTGGGCCTGTGAAAGAGGAGAGCCAGAGGAGGATGCCCTCAATACGAGAAAGGGGTGCCTTTCTCGTTCCCTTCCAACCACCTCCCCCTGGCCCAGCCAGGTCTAACAGAGCAAGGAGTGTGTCCACTCCATTCGGTCTGCCATAGTCATTACCAGAGAGCACAGCACACAGCGGAAGCAGTTCACGATTCATGCCCCCGAATAACCAACACAACTGGTTAGTGGTGTAACGCCGAGCTGTAATGTATTGATGAGGGGCTTTACCATTTAGGTTGGTCCAATTGAAGAAGCTCAATGGTAGGTAGCCTCCTACAATGACAAACCACAGGACAAGAGTATTTAGAAGTACAACCAGGAAAAATATACTTCAGACAAGCAACCTTTTAGGTTCAAGTTAATTGGTATCACATTATTCTCTTCATTAAATAGAACTCTATTTGGATACTTTCATAATTCATCCCCCCTTTGACTATAGAAGGGGGGATGAATATTGTGATGGAATGAGACAGACAGACAGATGAGCTGGAAAATGTTTATGTCAAGCCCAGGTTCTTCTTCAAACTGCCTCAGAAAGTGAATACACACCTGGAAGGTCAAAGATATAAAAATCACTGTCATTTGACAGAACAGGGCAGTTCCACTGGCGAGCCAAACATGCAATCTCCCAGTCAGCCTCAGCTGGACACTGGACAAAAGGAATGCCTTTTTCAGAAAGGATCTGAGTGAAGACCTCTCGTGTGAGGATGGGGAGAAGAGAGCCATGGCGTCCATGGGAGAGAGACTCTGCATCCCTAATCTTGGATTGGAGACGCTGCCGCAGAGTGGAGAACTTCTTGTCACTCGGGTCCATACCTTACAACCAAAAACATTACAACATTTCAATGCGCTCTGACATCCCAACCATAACTATAAATCATCCCTGAATGTAAAATTCAGCCTTCGGTCAATTGAATTCTTTTTTTTTAAGATTTATCTATTGACAATGCACCAAACAAGTACATTGTCACTTTTGTTCTAAGTACAAAATACAATGACAGAAAATAGAGGGAGGAAAAAAATACAGAGAAAAGGGAACGAACAAAACACAATAAAATAAATACACTTTCCCACCCATCCCATCCCAAGAATGGTACAATGCTCAACATCATTCACAACTTTGTCCTTTAAAGATATGTTATGAGAAAAAAAATACAACAGCAGATTTAATAATTGAATCAACGAAGTGGATTTATTGAAGGAAGAAAGTCCAAGAAGGGGTCCCAGATTTTATTAAATATCGCAAGTTTTCTCCCGACATTGTACAGAATCTTCTCTGGAGTGCAATATGAAAGTTCATTCAGCCAGTGCTTTTGTGATGTTGAGTTTTCTGATTTCCAATTTATAAGGATAATTTCCCCCCCTGCTGTAATGGCAAGTAATATGTGAGTTACTGTTAGCATGTCAACATCATCCAATAACCAAATCCAGGGATCATATGTTATCCAAAGGAGTTGAATCAAGTGCAACTGGACTTGGTATATATACCAAGTCCAGTATATATACCAAGTCCAGTTGCACTTGATTCAACTCCTTTGGATAACCATAACCTGGATGAATGAGAACCTTCACAGACAGGGATCATATGGCATTTCATACTCATACTTCATACATGATATCTGAGACAGTGGCTATATTGAACTTCCAAAACTCTTCCAGGTAAGGGCAACTCCAGAGCATATACTAGAGCAGATTGCCTTCAGTTATCTTTGGCACATGGCAGATAGTATATTCCCATCAATCCTGTGTAGCCTGTGTGGGGTGAGATATGTTCTGTGAAAATGTTTAAATTGCATCTCCCTATGTTTGGTAGAGACTAGAACTGTCTGAGAACTTTCCCAAATATTTTGCCAATCGGGGTCACCGTAGTTGCATTCTAGGTCTGTCTCCCATTTGTGTTTAATAGACAACTTATCATAGATTGGTAGATTTCTATTTAGAATGTTGTATATTGAGGTTATCAGGCCCCTAGCGGAGGAGACTGGTATGTTAAGCAAACGATGATACATTTGGAATAAAAGAGAAATCTATAAAATTATCTTGGACCTAGTGTCTGATTTGAAGGAATTTAAAAAGATTGTGTCTTGGCAAATTAAATTCGGAAGATAATTGTTGAAATGTAGACAGTATATTGCCACTACATAGTCTCCCAACAGTTTTGATCCCATTATTGACCCATTTCTTTAATGGTCAACTGAGTTTAATGGTGAAGTTAATGGTCAATTGAATTATTACGGTGTCCAATATGCGACCTGCGCAGAAAAAAAATGGGGGGAAAAACTTCGGAGTGAAAAAAAACTCTTGCGGAGTGAAAATATAAATACTGCGGTGTGGAAAAAAAACGATGGGCGAAAAAGACCCCTGCTGTATTTAGACACGATGACATTGTAAACTACTAATAAGACACATTAGTCCCTAGCTGACGGGTCTGGCCCTTTAGCTGAGCGGTTAGTGACGTCGCCTTGTGACGCAATACATCCCGTTCGAATCCCACACCGGGCAAGAAAATACCCGGTTACAACATGTAGCTAACGATTAGCCAGCTAGCTAACGTGAATATTGGCAGTCCTAGTGGATTGGAGGACGATCTTTTGGGAGTTCCTCCGAACGAGGAAAGTCCCAGAAGAGGACATACTTAGACTGAAAAGGGACAAGGAAGGTAAGCAAAAAGCAGCAACCAGGAAACACATCCAGCTCCCCACCAGCAGACACAGCCAATTGTGTCTGTAGGGACGCCCGACCAAGCCGGAGGTAACACGGGGATTCGAACCCCCCGATGCCCGTGTTGGTAGGCAAGGGAATAGACCACCACGCCACCCAGACGCCCTTGGATAGCCTTGTTTTCTGACTTCAAAGACAATGGGTTCTTCAATCGAGAATTTCTGGACAAAAGCCTACTACAGTTCTGCATTATGGGGTTAATCCGAGTTGATTTGATATAGCACAGCGTCTTGATCTCCAATTTCCGCTTCGGGTGTGGGAAGATGGCGGCGCGAATTTACGTTTGCAGCGGCCTCGCCCAGTACCGTCCATGCAGTGTCTTCGGCCATGTCTGCGTCTAGGTTTGTGTTTTCGTTTGATGGCTGGGGGAGCTGGCGCTGGATCGGCTGGGAGAACATGGTCTGCTGTGGGCCCGGGGACCACGGCCCTGCCTGGAGCTGTGTCCGAGAAGGAAATACGAGATCGGTCTGACAAGACGCGGAAGCGGGGCAGGCTAAGCTAACTGCTAGCCCATGCAGACCGGCAGTCCGACAGTCATCCTGGCGTTCGCTGTCTTGGGACAGTGTTCTGCCCCTACAAAGGTACCTTAATGTGTTTAAATTGTGTATCTTGTGTAGTAGCACCACCCGGCGGTAGTTCATGTACAAGGTCATTTCTTGCTTGTTTAATTCCTGTGTGAGACGGACTTTCGCAATCAGGCTTCCGGAAGTAAATGGTTCATGGTTCACGATGCGCTTCGCCATCGGTCATCATGTCTTTAAACGCCGTTTCACGCGTTTAAACAGCGTAAACAAACAAAAGAAACGAATTAAAGCGTAAGCAAACAAAAGAAATGAAGATAATCGCTCTATAAGCTCACGGGCATCTAGTTCATCGTCCAGCTCAAAGGCTAACTTAGCGGTTGCCATAGCAAAAGCTGATTCAGCGCAAGCTAGAGCAGCGCATCCTAGAAAGGCAATTGAATTAAAGGTTGAGTGGACACGCATTCAAGCCTCACTTGATGAATTAAATAACGAAAAAGAAAGGGATGTTGCCGTAGCAGAGGCAAAAACATTAGAGGCTGGTTTATTAGACCTGGGTCTGAGGTAGGCAGCAAGGCCTCCAGCTTGGCCCTTCAAAATAGTCAATACGAGCACACCGCTGCCTATGTGTCAGAGTAAGCCAGCAGATGCACAGGGAATCCGCCTGTCAGAATAAAAAGCGACAACGTTATGCCAACATTACCCCACTCACACGATATAAGCCAAATGCAAGCTGCTGCTTCTGTCTACACTACTCCTCATTACACATCCCAGATTCCTCAGCATAGTGGAGCACCGCCACAACAGAGTATTGTAACGTGCCTGGATAAGAAGACACGCTGGCCGCTGGCTCGCGAGTCTGACCCTTTAGTCTAGCGGTTAGCGATGTCACCTGCGGTGCGGGCGATACGGGTTCGCTTCCCGGCCGCGGCAGTTCCTGTGGTTGCGTTGTCCCCCGAATTCGCTACAGTATTAATCAGCAGCCCCCATTTCCTATGGATTAGCCTGCTCACAGAGCGCCCTATGAAGCCAGTTACGACCACTCTCAAACCACCAACGACCTCGCTAAATACCTCCGCCCGCAGCCACCTGGTGACTTCAGGACCCACCGCATATGATGATCAACCAATGAACTACTGGGCTTGGAAAACATCATTTCAAAGTGCTTCCGCTGTCTTAGACCTGTCTGCTGGAGAAGAACTTGACTTGTTAACCACGTATCTAGAAAAAAAGTCGGCAGGACCGGTAAGAAGACTCAAAGCAGTTAATATCAAACGTCCGCTTACTGGACTGAAAATGGGATGGGAGCGGCTTGATGAAACATATGGCTCATCTGAGGTCGTCGAACAGACTCTCCTCAACAAGATGGAAAGCTTCCTTAAGATTACAGTGAAAGATCTATGGAGGCTCCGGGATCTAGCAGACCTGCTGTCAGTCTGCTGGCTTTGGACCCACTAGCCGCCAGCAATCCGCTCGTCATGTGGCTGGGAGGTTCGTATCCCGGACTCGCCGCAACCGGTCACGGCCAGAGCGTCCATGGGGTAAGGCATTCATTAGGCCACCCTTACCCGAGGGATAGTGGGTGTAGATCGGTGTAGTGTTCGAGGACTCGTCGTTCTCCAGCGACCCCTCTGGCCCATCCGGGCACCTGCAGCCAAGCAATCGAAAGCATTCTCCCTACGTCTCCTTCGCGGCCTGAAGGTAATGCAATCCATGCGAGGCTTTCGCGTGTAAAATAGCGAGAGCAGCCGACACGCGTTTGAAGGAAGCTGGTGTTACGAATATCTCCTTCCTGTGGAAACGTGAACCAGAGGAGCTATTCGACAAGAGTTCCGGCCATATGCCATTGGGTTAATCCGGTGGGATAAGGTGGAAAAACTAGAAATAAATAAATAAATAAGGGGGGCGTTAAATGCAAAATGAACTCTGATGGCATTTTGCAGCAAAATTGTAAAAAATGTAATAAAAAAGACTTTGAGGTGTCATTTGTGAATTACATTCCCAGACATTACCCATTTTAGCAAACTTTTTTCTTTCTTTCTTTTTTATTTTTTGTACCCCCCCCTTTTCTCCCCAATTGTATCCGGCCAATTACACCACTCTTCCGAGCCGTCCCAGTCACTGCTCCACCCCCTCTGCCGATCCGGGGAGGGATCCAGACCATGTCTCCTCAGATACATGGAGTCGCCAGCCGCTTCTTTTCACCTGACAGTGAGGAGTTTCACCAGGGGGACGTAGCACGTGGGAGGATCACGCTATTCCCCTCAGTTCCCCCTCCCTCCCTGAACAGGCGCCCCAGCCGACCAGAGGATGCGCTAGTGCAGCGACCAGGACACATACCCACATCCGGTTTCCCACCCGCAGACACGGCCAATTGTGTCTGTAGAGACGCCCGACCAAGCCGGAGGTAACACGGGGATTCGAACGGTTCAATTGGTAGGCAACGGAATAGACCGCTACGCTACCCAGACACCGACTTTTTTCTTTTCTTTTTTTTGCGACCAAATTACCAAACTAGGCTGAGGCATAAACCCGTGCATTTGTACAGCGCAACATTTACAATTACACAGCTGTCCATGTCAGTAATGCTAATGTCACTTGGTGACGAAGTCTGCCTTCTTATCACGTGGTCCGCAGATCGACGTTCAACCAATAATACGCCTTCTCCCCATGAACTGAGTAACGCTCTGCATGCCTTTTCCCGATTATCTTGATTGTGCCCAGGTGGAGTAAATTGAGTGACTCCTTAAATGAGGAGACCAAGCAGGACCTGGAGAGAGGACGAGTGCGGCCACGATTGGCTGTCGCAGCCGCCTGCCCGGAATCCCGCATCCACCGGACGAGGGACGACTAATCCAACGAACAAGAAGGCGCTCCCTGAAGAGGAGACCGGATGCCTCGGACTGACAAAATTGGGATGAGTAGCCTCCATGGAATATATAGGAATCCTTGCAGTATTGGATTATAGGAACCTTTTGGACTACGGCTCTAGAGACACTGTTTGGAATGTTGTGTAGCCTATAGGAAAACCACAAAAGACTCTATTTTTATGGACGTATTTCAATGGACAATTCTTTTAAATTGTTGTTCTACCTTTTCCTTAATTAAATTGCTACCTCAAGAAATACCTGTTGTCGGTCGTCTGTCCTGAAATTGCACTGGGGCGCAAAAGAACTTGAGCACATCGATTGTGACACTAACATGGGGACGGGGAGAATAATAAAGACGTTTTACTTGTTAAAAAAAACTACCGCTTCGATAGCTATATATATTGCAGCGAATTCGGGGGGCAACCACAGGAACTGCCGCGGCCGGGACGCGAATCCGTATCGCCCGCACCGCAGGAGGCATCGCTAACTGCTCGACTAAAGGGTCAGACCCGCCAGCCAGCGGCCAGCGTGTCTTCTTATCCATGCACGTTACACTACCCCCCTCCTTCAGGAAGCGCGTCGCCGCACTTAAGCATATCAGCTCCTTCACGCCTCGGGGCGCCTACGCTTCCGATGGCCTTACGGTCGCTCCATCCCACTTCTGACACCAATGTAGCGAATTCGGGGGACAGTCTGGGAGACCGTCGCCATGACGCGAACCCGTGGCTCCCACTCCGCAAGCGACAACGTTAACCAGTCGACTAAAGGGTCCGACCCGTTAGTCAAGGACCAACGTGTCTACTTAGCCATGCACGTTACAATATATAAACATACACGCTTTGATTATATAACAAATGTCTTCTTACGGTTCAACGGAGACGGCTAACTATGATTTATTCGTGGCAATACCATCAAGGCACGGCCCCAACTATGTTCATATTATTGGATAGTTGGCTAGCTAATCTAGCTAGTGAAGTACCACTGTGCCGTACGATTACGGTAAGGTTAAATGCCTTCGCTGACGTAAACTGGGATAATGTTAGGTTAAGTTTCCTAACGTTATTTAGTTGTATCTGTATTTTTGCTGTAGTTGGTGGTTATTCTATTATACTAAAACGCCGTCTCTGCTGCCAACATTGCGAAACTAGCATTGCTCTCAGCCACTTCTGAAAGCACTCAGAGGCCCTCTAGGCCAACATTTAGCATTTAAATTATATATTTCTCAACCTCCGATTTAAAATATAAAACAAACATTTAATACAGTGTTAAATATTTGTGTCTTAAATACAGAAACGGCATTTCATTTAGATATAGAATGGTTTACAAAATCTCCGGGGTCGGGTTGCGGTGGCAGCAAGGTAAGTAGGGCACTCCAGACATCCCTCACCCCAGCAACGCCCTCCAGCACCTCCTGGGGGACCCCCAAAGCGTTTCCAGGCCAGATTGGACATGTAGTCCCTCCAGCGAGTTCTGGGTCTACCCCGGGGTCCCTCCCAGTTGGCCGTACCCGGTAAACCTCCAAAGGAGGGCGCCCAGGAGACATCCCGATCAGTTGCCCGAACCACCTCAACTGGCTCCTTTCGACGCGAAGGAGCAGCGGGTCTACTCCGAGCTCCCTCCGGATGTCCGAGCTCCTCACCCTATCTCTAAGGCGGAGCCCAGACACCCTACGAAGGAAACTCATGTCAGCCGCTTGTATCTCACCATTTCGGTCACTGCCTACCCAAAGCTCATGCCACCGTGATCCGACCCCGGAGAAGCGGCTGATGAATGAATGGATGGTTTACAAAATATTTATTTACTTAACTAAATATCTAAATATCTCTGATTTAGATATGATATATGTTTAGCAGGTTGTTGTATATTTATTTAGAATAACTGATTTAACATTTAAGTTAAATATTTAATGTATTCCATCAGATTTATTAAATTAAATGTAATGGAAATAGTTCGTTTATTTATACAAGAGAACTATATCTTAAAATAAATAAAAAGCTCATTTACTAGATTTAATTTATAAATCAAAGGAAAAAAACAATCATTTTAAATATTACATCGGTGATCATAACTAAATGAATATATAACATCTAACTAAATATATAACGTGTAAATATAAGACACATATTTGAACAGAAAATATATATTTGGCTCAGAATCGTTTCTGCTAAATATTTGCTGACAAATTATACATTTAAGTTAAATGTCATATCTGTATCAATAAAACAAATATTTAGCTTGCCGTTAAATATTTAACTTGTATAATAAATCTTTGGTTCAGATAGGTTTAAATCTTGGATATGTACTTTTTCAGATTTATTTAATTTGAATGTAGATTCCCATAGCAAATTGCTAAATGTGGCAAACTGTAAAATTAACATTTAGATTTAACTTAAATATTTAATCTGAAGTCCCAGATTTAAGATTTAATTTAAATATTTGTATTTGAACTAAATATTCATTTTATCATTTAGGTTTAAGATTTAATAGAAATATTTAAAATGTAATTAAATATTTATTTACCGTGTATCGTATATAAATATAATTAAATATTTAATTTTTAACTAGGGCCCTGTAATGACCTGGCGGCCTGTCCGGAGTGTCTCCCCACCTGCCGCCCAATGACTGCTGGAATAGGCTCCAGCATCCCCACGACCCTGCGAGCAAAGCAGTTAAGATAATGGATGGATTTTTTTAACTAAATATTTTTTTTCTATAAAACATTTAGATATAATTTAAATATTTAATCTTTGCTAAATATTTATTTTGTAAGACATATTTAATATTTAATACACATATTTAAATGTATTTTTTCAAGGATTAGATTTATAAATTAAATCTTTACAAAGAAAGGATTTATTTGTACTACCAAATTCTAAATCTGCGGGGGGGAAAAAGGCCTGTGAAAATGTTCCTATTCAAGTTTACAAACGGCACCCCATACCCGTATGACCAAAATCTCAGAGATGTGTTTGTCTGTGACCCTACCTCCATCCAGCACCACGAAGGGTAGGATACTGCAAGCTGCCAAAGCAGAAAGGAACTGAGAGAGCAGATAGAAGAAGGCGTCATAGTCCCCTCCGTGTTGCTGATCCAAGCCGTGGCTGAAGTAGAGCCGAAAATACAGACTGCAGCCGTCGATAACCAAGCGACTGTCTCTAAACTTCACATCCTGGAAGAAGTTTCTGTTCCCCTCCACGTAAGTGGTCAGACCCTGCACACCCATCAGCTCTCAGGGCCTGGAAGGAGATGAAGTTGGAATTTAAATTAAAGTTTAAAACTGCAGAAGGCTGGGTTTCTGTCCCAAAGCGTCACTTTAAGAGCCCCAACATTTCCCAGTGTAGCGTCTACTTCCTACGTTTGGCGGTTAAAGGGCTGTCACCTGTCACATTATAGGCAGGGGTGAGCAGTCTAAAGGGTGGGTGAAGGTTTTTGTTACACACCTGTGTCTCCTAATCAAGTGTGTGACTGCTTGGTTGGAACAAAAACCTCCACCCACACTGGCCCTTTCTGGATAAGATTGCCCACCCCTGTTATAGAGTGTAATGAAAAAAGGCATTTAACGAACCCGCAAATACTAAGTTTCCCTACTAACTACCAACTATATGAAGTAATTTTCAAGGCAACTGCAGCAGCGAGTGGTTTTCGCCAAACTATACCTTAGACGTCTAAAAATGAAATATAGACACATGTTATCATCGTGTATACACACCCTGTAAAAACATACAGCAAGAAGAGAAAATAAATGAGATATCGTTGAAAACTGGAATTGATACGTACTAATATGTCGCCAGTGTTTGCAAAACAGTACGTATTTTGCAAGGCCACGTTCCCGTGACAAATAAACTTCAACGTAAAAGTCTCAGCACATGGCGGTGCAGAATGATGCACACTGATTAATACTTCATATGTATATTTATATATATATAATATACAACCTTTTGTACGCATAAAATTATAATTTAGGACAGTAAAATATAAACAAATAAACATGATAAATTAAACAGAAGGATAAATAGGAAACTACAAAATAAAGTGCATGCATGCGGAACGAGTAAGAGGGGCAGAAAGAAGAAGAAGCGGTACTCTTATGTCGAAATGTGAGAATCGCGTTGGATGTCGCGAGAGGGGATGGGACGGGCAGCTGTTAGCTAGTCCCGTCCCCTCATTTGAGAGTGTCCCTCAGTTTACCGTCAGCCACGATGTCTGGAGGTACCAACGCTGGGCTTTCTGGGACCAGTCAGTCTGGCTCCTTGGCAGTCGCACAGCGGAAAAAAGACAGTAGTCCTTCCGCGAGGTTTTGGGAGAGCCACGACACCTTAGCCCAACTGGAGGTTGTGCGACAGTGGATCGGGAAGCACTACAAAAAGGTAACTACTAGGCTAGCTAGCGAGAAAGCTAACTAGCAGCTTGCTCATGCTAGCATTTTGGTTGTGATGCTGGTTGCATGCAGTGAAACGTCGTGTTGCAGATGTCTTAAGTGGAAGATAATTCAAAGGTAGAGCTAATATTAACAAAGAATAGGCTAAGTAGGATCAATGCGGGGTTTCCTTTTAAGGATAGCACTATTGAAATGTAGTAGATGCAAAAGAAATATATGTATAAAGTGTTTACTTTCTTCTTAAACCGTGTAAGTTGCCATCCTTGTTTGCAGTAGACAATTTAATTTCATGAAACGTTTGCTGAGGTCTGGTGGGGACAACCGTCCTGGTGGTGGGCGGGGCTTCAAAACCACAACCTCTTTTCAAATCGCAGCCAGTTTTTAATTATACACCAAGTGTATGTAAAACTATTTGAGAGCACAGACAAAACCATGTCTCTGGTCTTGTGATTTAGTCTTGTGATTAGACTTCACCTCTGTTTATGTTATAACAGCATAAATTTAATAGCTAATTCTGTCTCTAGCTGTTTTTTTTTTTGACTGCGTGAAGAATTCGTTTTTATTTCAGTTATTTTAGTCATCAACTACAATGTTCATAGAACATGATATACCGTACATTTCATGAATTTCAGGTATCAAAAACTCATGCTGCATGTCAAATAGAGATTTGTAATAGGTTTCTTTATATGTATGATGTTCATTGATGAAGATATATCACGTTGTGCCATTAACCAAAACGGGATAGAAAGATGGGATGGCAGCTTTAGAAAGGGTTCATTTTTGTCAATTTATTTAAATTGATCCCTGCGTATTTATTTACTTGTCTCTGTGTGTGTTTTTAGTATGTGGCGGTAGATGCTCCATCCTGTCAGGCTCTGGCTACTGTGACCCTGCAACTTCTCCAGTTCCAAGAAGAGACATTTGGCAGGCAGGTGACCAACCCTGCTCTAACCAAACTACCTGTGAGTCTCACTCTGCATCTCAAAGCCCACCCCCCCATCTCTGCAATTAGAATAGTTAACCAATGTTGGCAAGAGGTCTGTCTTTCTCTTATGACTGGCCATTTCTCATTAGGCGCAATGCTTTTTGGACCTGCAACCAGGTGGTGGACTCTGCCACATTCTCGGCTCTGCCTACAAGTTCAAGGCTGAACAGGGCTGGTGAGTAACAATTAGCTATCAACACTAATAACCCACTCACTTAAACCTGCAATGCATTACCTTGGTTCTTGTTCGCCTTTTTCTCATTGCATTTCTATCGGTCTCCTTCTGACAGGCGTAGGTTTGACTTGCAGAATCCGTCAAGGACTGAACGCAATGTTGAGATGTTTAATACAATGGAGAGGGCACTGATCCAGGTGACTCTCTCTCTCTCTCTCTCTCTCTCTCTCTCTCTCTCTCTCTCTCTCTCTCTCTCACACACACACACAAGCCTATCGAGCAGACTCCAGTTTCAACTCATTTGAGTGTATATGCTGGTGTTTGTGTGTCCATGCAGAACAATTGCCTGACACGTCCAGTGGTGTACCTGGACACTGCATTGGAGCAGGAGCTGATCACCAGATTGACAGGCATCATTATTAAGCACCAGGTGAAGCACTTACACAAGCCAGGGAGGGATGCATAGATAGAGTATGGAGGAAGTTTTAATGTTGCTCACCATGCTGTTTAAATTCTGTATCACTGCTCAGTTCTGTAAGATTATCAGACAAAGAGGACTGAAGGAGATGTTATCATTAAAAAAAAAACTGTGCGCATCATTACAGCGTATTACATGGAGGCATGTAAACTATATATTAAGAATGTATACTTTTGTCTCTACTATGGAATAACATAGTTGTGCATCATTCAACAGGGTTCAGTGACTGAGGACCGAACGCTTGCCAGTCACCACATCTTTCCTTCACCAGCCTGCATTGAGGAAGGTACGCTAGTGTTTGTGCGTTTTAATTTAAGGATAAACTTTTAATTTCACATGAATGGATTTTATTTTTCTTGTATGCATTACTAGATGAATGGATGCGTCCTGTTGTCCGGAAAGACAAGCACGTCCTGGTACACTGGGGCATGCACCCTGACAGGTAATCTGTACAAAAAACACACATGTCCACATGTATCTACATGCTTATGCAAAAACATACTCTTCTCAGCATTCCTTTTATCTCTTTCCAACAGTTATGACAGTTGGCTGCCTTCAAGTGATGTGGAGGGAGAGGTCGAAGAGCAACCCCATCCAGAGAGACCTTGGAGGGTGAGCGCGTGCACACACACACACACACATTGTTGTATGACATTGTACTGTTCCACACCACAAAATGTTGCTCTTTCTATACTACAATATAACATGCTACATTATACAAGACTATTCCACTTCAATCACTGTAACACATAGCGCTATACCACCCTACACTACCAACTCCTTTGTCAAATTGTCACATGACCCCACACAATCCTACACAAGTCCTCTAGTTGTTACACATTTTGATGTGTCTATGCATGCCACAGGTCCATGCTGGCTGGGTTCTGGACACAGATGCTTTTAACGAGTGGATGAATGAGGAAGACTACCACGTTAATGACAGACATGTACCTCTCGTTCTCCGTAGGCGTATCCATGTTCGGGATGATCAGGTGTGTGCATGTGTTCATTCTACCAGTGCCTTGGAGAGCTGATAGAGAACAATAAAGCACAATAAAGCACATGATCCCTGGATAGGGCCACAAAAGACATCCAGATTTTTTTTTATATATATGTTTTGGTCCAAGGCTTTGCTCTTGATTTCTGATGATGTTGATGAGAAAAATGAGGAAACGACAATGTTAAAGTAATTTTTTAAAAAAATTGTTAGTTCCAGTCTTGTGAAAAGCAGCAGTTTGTCTCGACCAAAGAAAATACATTATTTTCTTCTCTGCCTTTATCTCTGCCCTCTATTGTAGGATCAAAAGTCAAACCCTGCCAAGAAGAGAAGGCGCTCCCCCTCTCCTCCCTCCTCAGAAGGCAGAAAGAAGGGAAAAAAGGGGTAAGACATAGCTTTTGTATCCACACGACGTATGCTTTTGCTATCTAAGTGAGATGTTGTGTTCTTGGATGCACGCTTGGTATGAATAATCTACAAAGTTTAAGCACTGATATGCTTGTGCCTATTGGGATGCTGTGTGTGCATGCAGGAGGAGACGTGACCAACGGGAGGAGGAGCCAGAGGAGGATCTAACCAAAGACATGGAGGACCCGACCCCTGTTCCTAACATGGAAGAGGTCATCTTGCCCAAAAACGGTGTGTGTGTGTGTGTGTGTGTGTGTGTTTGATTTTGTCTTTGCCATGTGAATTTGAATGCACAGGTACACCCAAACATAGATGACAGACTTTTCTTCTCCTAATTTTCTTTCTTCTGACCATCTTTTTTCCTCTCTATTCTGTCTCTAGTCAACCTGAAGAAAGACAGCGAGAACACTCCTGTCAAAGGAGGAACCATGGCTGACCTAGGTGAGCTATCATTTATGAGGCTTTTGCAAATACAGAAATGCTGTGTGTGTGTGTGCATGTGGAACGTGTCTGTCTGTCCATGCGTGTGTGCTTCAGACAATAACCATATCTCTTGATCAGTATTTAACTGCCAGCTGAATTCAGAGTTAAAGATTTGTACAGTTATGTATTATGTTCAAACCCTTTTTTATTAGTTTCATTCAATGTGCAGTTGCAAGTACACGCTTTTTCAAACATTTCACTGTGTTGACTTCAGTTGCTTGTTTGCTGCCATTATCAACTCTTGCGCCACTGTCTCTCTTTCAGATGAACAAGAGGAGGACTTCCCAGGAAGGGTAAACCTGACTTAATTTTCTTCCTCAAAACATGTCCCTTAACTTCACGAAGACATTGATCAAAGTCTATTTTGGTTTAGTGTGGAGCGTGTTTTAGCATTTGGATTTGTTTATTAATTATCTGTGTGGGAGAGTGAGTGTGCTTATCACTGTTTCTTGTACATCTGTTGGTAAATACAAGTGTAATCTGATTACGAAAATTGGTCCACTCCATGTTTTGCTCCACATGGGGCATCCGGGTAGCGTAGCGGTCTATTCTGTTGCCTACCAACGCAGGGATCTCTGGTTCGAATCCCTGTTACACCTCCGGCTTGGTCTGGCCTCCCTACAGACACAATTGGCCGTGTCTGCGGGTGGGAAGCCAGATGTGGGTATGTGTCCTGGTCCCTGCACTAGTGCCTCCTCTGGTTGGTCGGGGCACCTGTTCAGGGGGGAGTGGGAACTGGGGGTAATAGCGTGATCCTCCCATGCGTTACATCCCCCTGGCAAAGCTCCTCACTGTCAGGTGAAAAGAAGTGGTTGGCGACTCCACATGTATCGGAGGGAGGAGACATGTGGTAGTCTGCAGCCCTCCCCGGATCAGCAGAGGGGGTGGCGCAGCGACCGGGAGGGCTTGGAAAATAGGGTAATTGGCCAAGTACAATTGGGGGGGGTGGTCCAGAAAAAAAGGCTCTTATTTAGATATTTATTGCATTGTGAATGAATAGTTATGCTATAATTCCATCTTTATTTTTGTCGTTAATTAATTTTTTTACTGTTTTGAGTTATTTCTAGCTTTCTGACCCAAGGTTTACAGTTCAGGAAGGCCACTGCAGCTAAATGAGTATAAGCGCCATAGCGTATTTGTGTTGTATGTTTCTGTGTCCAGGAAGATGATGACGGTCGAGGGGAGCTGTCTCGTCTGTCAGAGGCAGACGATAACATCACAGAACAGACGCATCACATCATAATACCCAGCTACGCATCCTGGTTCAACTATAACAGGTAAACCTTCACACTTGCCTAAACGCACCCATCTGTTCTGATTAGCTAGTCAGTAATATGATTGGTGTTGTTTCAGAGAGGACAGTTTTTCTTTTTTTTCCCCCACAACGTTTCTTTAAAAAAATCTGTTGTGTTTCGGCTTTCCATCTGTTTCAGCATCCACCAGATAGAGAAACGTGCGCTGCCAGAATTCTTCAATGGAAAGAATAAGTCAAAATCGCCAGAGATGTGAGTGCTAATGTGACAGGTGTAAAGGATGTATCAAACGATTTACAGTCTGCATGTTGCTGACCGTTTATCCCTCGGCCTTGGTCTACAGCTTCCTGGCGTACCGAAATTTCATGATTGACACATACAGACTGAACCCTCAGGAGTACCTCAGCTCAACTGCTTGTAGGCGCAACCTCACTGGAGATGTTTGCGCTGTGATGAGGTAGGGCTCTGTGTGTCAGTGTGTGCACACACTCACCCTCCAAGGTCTCTCTGGGTGGGGTTGCTCTTCAACCTCTCCTTCACATCTCTAGAAGGGATGTTTTTCACCATGAGAAAGCAAATACAAATGAACGATGTTGTGTGTAAGAGTAACGGCACACGATGCATACATTAGATGCTACTACTTTATTACGATGATGATTCTGTGTTGCGATGCAGGCACCCTTGTAATTTCTTCTTATTCTTATATATTTTCTTGTGTGTATGTGGTGTGTGCGTGTGTGTGTGCAGGGTGCATGCTCTGCTA
The DNA here is from genome assembly GCF_029633865.1 of Lampris incognitus. Taxonomy (NCBI): domain Eukaryota; kingdom Metazoa; phylum Chordata; class Actinopteri; order Lampriformes; family Lampridae; genus Lampris; species Lampris incognitus. The sequence continues at coordinate 16,143,474 of NC_079228.1, read as the reverse complement.
GAACAGTGGGGTTTGGTGAACTACCAGGTGGATGCAGAGAGTAGGCCCCTTCCCATGGGGCCGCCACCCACCCCTCATTTCAACGTGTTGGCTGACACGCCATCTGACCTTGCACCTCTCCAGCACAAACCTCTGCAGGTGACCCTCACTCACTCACAGTCCATGACAACAGCTTTGCAGTTTTATTTGAAAAATGCCACTTTCAAAGGTTTCTCACATCTCTCTCCTTTTAGTCCTCTTAACTTTTTCTTTTTCCCCTTTCTGCGGTTCATCCATTCTGTCCGTCTTTCTCTCCCTTGTTCTTCCTCTCTTTCTCTCTCTTGCAGGTTTCTGCCTCCCAGCACATGTTGTACTTCCCAGAGAAGAGCAGAGAGAAGCCTTCAGACTGTCAGAACTTTGGCCTGCGCACTGACATCTATGCCAAAAAACACCCCAAGGTACCACGTAGCAGCCGCAATCTGATTATCCTCATTATCCCCAGCAAATGAACCAGGGCCCAAATGGCGGGTATAAAGTCACTCTGGTTCTATTTTCTCTTTTTGTCAGAGCAAAGGAGCAAGCGCAGGAAGGGAGTGGACAGAGCAAGAGACGCTCTTATTATTAGAGGTGAGGCCATCACTCACTTGTTGCCAATACCATTTAGTTTACAGTGACAATCTTCAACTTTTCTTGCTTTCTCTCACCCACTTTTCTTGTTTCCTTCTTTTTCTCTTTTTCTTTTTATGAACATATTTTATTGGGGTAACGGTTTCTTCCATAGTAGAAGTATTCTCCGATGGGTTATTACCGAGGCGAATTAGATTATATTGGCTTGCTTTACTGACATACTTTGCCAGCTTCAGGTATACCAAATATAGCAGTCAGTGGGGATGGTTCTATTCCTTGTTCTAATATTACTGAAATGACTTGAAATCTTACAAACCCCAATTCCAATGAAGTTGGGACGTTGTGTAAAATGTAAATAAAAACAGAATACAATGATTTGCAAATCCTTTTTGACCTATATTCAATTGAATACACTACAAAGACAAGATATTTAATGTTCAAACTGATAACTTTATTGTTTTTTGTTAATATTCACTCACTTTGAATTTGATGCCTGCAACAGAGATTTCTCTGGATTCTCTGAATCTTTTGATGATATTATGGACTGTAGATGATGAAATCCCTAAATTCCTTGCAATTGTACGTTGAGAAACGTTGTTCTTAAACTGTTGAACTACTTGCTCATGCAGTTGTTCAGAAAGTGGTGAACCTCGCCCCATCCTTGCTTGTGAACGACTGAGCCTTTCGGGGATGCTCCTTTTATACCCAATCATGACACTCACCTGTTTCCAATTAACCTGTTCACCTGTGGAATGTTCCAAACAGGTGTTTTTTTGAGCATTCCTCAACTTTCCCAGTCTTTTGTTGCCGCTGCCCCAGCTTCTTTGGAACGTGTTGCAGGCATCAAATTCAAAATGAGTGAATATTTGCAAAAAACAATAAAGTTTATCAGTTTGAACATTAAATATCTTGTCTTTGTAGTGTATTCAATTGAATATAGGTCGAAAAAGATTTGCAAATCATTGTATTCTGTTTTTATTCACGTTTTACACAACGTCCCAACTTCATTGGAATTGGGGTTTGTAAGATTTCCAGTACTCCCCCAGTCTCGGACATGACCAGAACATATGAGTGAGAGTACAAGGAGCCTGAGAACATCTGTCACAGGTGTCAGCCATATTCGGGTATATCCTGGCAAGTTTAGATTTATTATAGTGTGTCCTATGAACTGTTGAATTGTATGAGTTGAAATTTCTAGATGTGGATTCCTGGAGGCCTTGCCATTCTAAGGAGGCTGGTAGGAATAAACTCAAGGAAACTTACTAAGGAGGATCCAATTATTTTTATTTGCACTTTTTTTTCTGAGCTCTCAGTTTTTTGTTTGTTTGTTTGTTTTTTTGTTATTTGGGGGCCCTGTGATGGCCTGGCGGGCTGTCCAGGGTGTCTCCCCGCCTGCTGCCCAATAATTGCTTGGATAGGCTCCAGCATCCCTGCGACCCTGCGAGCAGGATAAGCGGTTTGGATAATGGATGGATGGATGAGTTGAAATTTTGCACAAGATGAACAAGGTTTTATTTGTTTCAGCACCTTAGCCCAGCGATCATCAGGCATGATAATGCCAAGCTCTGTTTCCCATTCTGTTCTAATTTTCAGCAAAGCTGGAGGTGTATCTAGAGCTAGGAAGTTATATAAAAACGAGTTATGCCATCTTGTCATTTTTGTCACCATTAAAAGGTTATCAATTCCCAAAGAGGGTGGGGTGTCTGTAAAAGAAGATGTGTTTGATTGGAGGAAATGCCGAATATGGAAGTACCTGAAGAAGTCAGATTGCTGCAGGTTGAATGTATTACACAACGGGGTGAAGCTGGAAAATGTGCCTTCACTATAAAAATCACCAATTGTACTAAGGCCTTGTCTGTCCCAAAACGAAAACCTGACATCTATCTTAGCGGGTTTAAACTGTTCATTATTATATATTGTAATCTGTAATAAGGATTTTTGAAGCCTTGGAGATTTATTGCCCCATATAAACGAGGAAAACATATTGTTAATGCTACGAAAAAATGACCTAGGGAGGAAAAGAGGCAACCATTGAAATAGGTACAGATATCGAGGGACAATATTCATTTTTATACACTGTACTCTCCCTGCCAGTGTGATCTGCAAGCTGTTCCACCTTCGAAGATCTTCTCTAACTTTTGTTGTTAGCACAGAAAGATTGTTGTCAAATAATAGTGATATATTTTGGGAAATGTTGATTCCTAAATATTTAAAGGCTGTTGGGGAAAGAGTGAATGGCACACCAGACTGTGTAATATCCCCTGCCAGCTGATTGGTAGGGGGAAAAAAATCACTTTTTCCTATATTAAGCAGCTCAAAATAGGAAAAGTGATTTCTTCCCTGTTTGGTAGTATTCTCTGGACCAGAGAAAGTGCCAAACGTTTTGAGAGTGTCCTAAGATATATGGAATGGCTCTTTTTGGATCTGATACATAAAGTAACAAATCATCTGCATACAGGGACACTTTATGCTCAATTCCCTCCCTCATGATGCCTGGGATGAGTCTGTTGGCCTTAATTGCTATGGACAAAGGCTTGATAGCAATGGCGAAAAGGAGCAGGGACATTGGACACCCTTGGCGTGTTCCCCGTGTTAAAGGGAAGAATTTGGACCTGATAATATTAGTGCATATGCATGCCTGTAGAGATGTGTATAGCAAACGCACCCAAGAGATAAAACGCTCTCCGAAGCCAAGTTTTTTGAGGGAAAAGAATAAGTAGTTCCATTCCACCCAGTCAAAGGCCTTTTCGGCATCTAAGGAAATGACACCTTCTGGAACAGTTGTTAAGGTTGGAGAGAAGATTATATCAAGAGGCCGTCGCACGTTTGTGGATGAGTGACGGTCTTTGATAAACCCTGTTTGGTCTTCTGATATAACAGTGGATAGAACAGTTTCAAGTCTGCATGCTAAAACTTTGGCAAGTATTTTGACATCCATGTTTAGGAGTGAGATAGGGCGGTATGATGAACATTTGTTTGGGTCTTTTCCTTTTTTTAGGTATTAGAGATATGGCAGCTTGCCTGAGAGTCAGCGGTAATGTGCCTTGCAGCAAGGACTCATTAAACATCTCTAACAACAGAGGTGCAAGTTGTTTGGAGAACTTCTTGAAAAATTCTACAGAGAAGCCATCAGGCCCTGGCGACTTTCCACTTTGCATTGATGTGATGTCTTTGGTTATCTCGGCTATACTAAGTGGAGCTTCCAGGTCATTTTTATCTTCAATTGATAGGTTTGGGATATTTAGATTTGAAAAGAAATTTAGCATTTCAGAAGCATCACTAGGTGACTCTGATTCATAGAGTTGGGAGTAAAAAGACCTGAAGGTGTCATTAATCCCAGATGGGTCAGTTATTATTTGACAAGAAGTGTTTTCTATTTGAGTGATCAATTGTGAGGCTAGCCTACCCTTCAGCTGATGTGCAAGGAGACGCCCTGCTTTTTCCCATGTTCATATAAGACGCCTTGTGTTCTGAGTAATAATTTCTCTGTCTCCTTTGTTGATAACAGATTAAATTCTGTCTGCGTTTCAACTTTTTCTTTGTGCAGTTCTGCAGTTGGCGTCAATGCATAATGTTTATCTAGTTCAGCTACTGATTTTAGTAGCGTTTGTTTTTGTTCTTTTCTTGATTTGTTATATGTGCAGAATATGAGACTATTTTGCCTCAGGACTGCCTTAAGAGTCTCCCAGAGTAGACTGGGGCTAATATCATTAGTTTGGTTGGTTTCTAGAAACAAATCTATTGCTTGAGTGATACATATGCAGAAGCGAGAATCTGATAGAAGTGGAGGGTCAAGTTGCCAAGAATGGAATTCTTTGGGTTGAGATTTAAAATTCAGGTCTAAAGTTAAAGGAGAATGATCGGAGTTTACCCTTGCCAAGTATTCAGTAGAGGCCACTGAGGGGAGAAGCGTTTTATCTATTAAAAATAATCTATGCGAGAGTGAGACTTGTGAACATGCGAAAAAAGGAGAACTGCTTATCTGTTGGGTGTACGGATCGCCAAGGGTCAATATCGCCGTATTGATTCATGAATTGTGATAAAGTCTGTGCCATTTTAGAGGGGACTGCAGCCTTGGGGTTTGACTTATCCAAGAGGGGGTTTATTACAGTATTCATGTCACCCCCAAGTATCAAATAATGAGAATGTAATTTGGGTATTAAAGAAAGAAGCTTCTTCATGAAGACTTCATCATTGTGATTAGGGGCATAAATATTTACTAACACTACTGGGTATTGACATAACATACCAACCACAATTACATAGCGCCCATCATTATCACAAATGGTTTCAACTGGATAAAAAGGAACATTTTTCTTAATCAATATTGCTACTCCTCATGTTTTAGTATTAAACTTGGAGTGAAATACTGAGCCTATCCAAGGTCGACTTAGTCACTGCTGGTCAATAGTATGAAAACGAGTCTCTTGAAGAAAAATAATTTCTGTTTTAAGATTTTTTAGTTGGGAAAATATCCTTGCTCTTTTTACAGGCCCATTGATTCCTCCCACGTTTCAGGAAATAATTTGGATTGTGCGTCCCATACCTTCATTTACATTACTGTTGGCCATATGATAAACAGTTGTTTAAATTTGAAAGTGACTGTGACATAAGGAATAGACCCATACATATTTGCCCCCAAGCAGATGAGAGGAGAGAAAAAGAAGAAAAAATATATAAAAGAATGGAGCCCCCCCCCCCCTTCCTCACCCACCCATCGACACTTCCCCCTATGTCCACTCCCCCAGTTGGAGTGAACTGCATGTATATTACACTTCTTGAATTCTGGAAGCACATACCCAAGCATTCTACTCTTCTACCTTCTATTTGTAGAGAGAATCTACAAGCATTCAAAATTACAAGCTTAACTAGCTTAACATACAATTGCGTGAACCAACAGCTGAAATTTGAACCACTTAGCTTGGTATTCACAGCTGAACCAACAACCAACACAGAGATCAAATTCTAGGCTGTCAAAAGAGTTATTAGTCATTCTACCACATATTTGTACTCACATGACCGTATGAATATGATCTGTTGGCACATTACAATCCAAGCAGAAGATTTGCATGTCCTTTTAAGACAGTGTTCTTGTTGTTTTGCTGTTAAGAAATATCAAAGTCCCGGCGTGTGTAGCGGCCAATCAAACAGATGAGCTGTGTCTATCCATATGAATAGAGGGCCAGTCTGACAAGGCTGTTTAAAGTCACAACCGTGACCCACAAATGTTGGGCAATGTAGCCTAAATGAAAAAGCTATGGCTGCACGACCAGGAAACGATGTCAAATCACGGTGTACAGTTCTATCCAATTATCTGTACGCGTGATCTTTCTAGTATTACCGAGCTCTATGGCTTGTGACAGTCATAGTTAAACGTCGCTGGTCAGGTGTTGGTTGAAGAAACGTTCCGCGTCCTCCGCGTTGTGTGCCAGTGGCACAAAGCTCAGCTGGGTAGCGGAGAGAGAACTTGATGGCCTTTTGGTGTAGTTAGGGCTTGACCGAGTTGAATGTAGCTCGCTTTTTAGCAAGTGTGTTGCTCAAATCCGGAAAGATGAAAATCTTATGTCCCTGATACATAAGCTGTCCTTTTTCCTTGCAATCGCAAGGACTTATGCTCTTTCTGTTGGAAACGCAGAAGACGCACGATAATGGGGTCTGAGTCTCTCTCCCTCCGTGGGTTTAGCTCTCAGGGATCAGTGTGCTCTGTCTAGCTCGGGTGGATTGGGAAACGAGCCATCCTGGACAAACAACTTCGACATAAAGGCGGCAGCTGCTCGCCCCTCGCATCCCTCTGGCAGACCGATGATGTGAAAATTGTTTCGGTCTTATCTTTTTTCGAGGTCTTCCGTCTTCGCCAATAATTCTTTGTTGTCACTCTGAAGCTTATCTACATGCTTCTCTAAGCATTCCAGTCTGTCACTGTGATCCAACAGGCAAACTTCCATTTCGGTGATGTGAGGCTCATACGCTTCAAGCTTTTTGCGCAGTTCATTCAGTAAACGATTTATAGGTGACAGGGAAGCGTGAATGTCGGCTATGATGGCTGCCCGGATGTTCTCCAGTTCAGATTTTAGCGCAGATAGAAAGCGTGTCATCGTCTGACTTCCTCGCCATTGGTGTTCCGTCGCCTGCGTTAGCTAGCCTGGTAGACTCAGGAGCTGTCTTCATTTTTTTTGCGATGTATTTTGCTTGCCTGACAACCAATTATCTTAACTTAAATCAATGCAGTTGAACAAGTTTCCAATGTTGATACATGTAGCGTCTGCGTGTAGAAATGTATGAAATAATGCTCAGAGCTTGTCTCCATACGTCTGCCCTAGTCTATCGCCATACTGGAAGTCCATTTCCTTCTTTTTCTGTCACTTCCTACTCAATCTCTTTTTTTTCTTTGTTTCTCTTTCAACTTACTTTGAAGATGCCTTATTGGCATTTTTTATGAATTAATAATCTTCATGAATGAATACTGCTGTATGTTAAAACATGACAGAAATGAATTGGCTTACTGTATCAAATTATAGTTTTTTAACTAATCGCTATCATGATAAGGATTTTAAGAAATCAAGCATTTATATTAGTTCAGAACAACGCTGTCATTGCGCCTGTTATTGCTGACATGTACTCAACAGCTAGGCCAGCCGCCCTTGTTTTTAAAAAAATTGGATTATCCTACCATCCTAACAGAAAAAATGTTGGTGATTTTAGAAAAGAACATAATGAACTTGATACGTCAATGAATTTGATTGTGTTTCCTGTAAATCTTATTTTTAGATTTTCTTTTCCGCAGTGTTAAAGTACACCCAATCTTCGCCTTCACCCAGCTGTCTCTCTGTCCTCACCCCTTCTCTCTCAGGCTTTAGAGGTCTATCGGGATGACTGGAACAAGGTGTCAGAACATGTGGGATCCAGGACCCAGGACGAGTGCATCCTCCACTTCCTCCGTCTACCGATTGAAGATCCGTACCTGGAAGACTCTTCTGCCTCCCTCGGCCCACTGGCCTACCAGCCTGTGCCTTTCAGCCAATCAGAAAACCCTGTGATGAGCACAGTGGCTTTCCTGGCATCTGTGGTGGACCCACGAGTGGCGTCTGCTGCTGCGAAGGCTGCCCTGGGTGAGGGGGGAGGGGGGTTACACATGTTTGTGGGTGGTCTGGGTTGAGAATGACGGGAGTGTGGTTTTCATTTGGATCGTGTGTGCATGTGTATGTAATAAGGGCAGAACATTTGATAACTTTGCGTATTTTAGTTTGTCTATGTGGTGATTGTTTGTCTCTTTCCCTCTGTGATTCTCTCTCATCAGAGGAGTTCTCCCGAGTACAGGAGGAGTCCATAGAGAAAATACCTGCAGAATCAAACCAGGCTGAAAAGACAGGTGAGACACACACACACACACACACACACACACACACACACACACACACACACACACACACACACACACACACTCACGACTGTGTCTATCTATCGCTCCATCCTCCATTATTCGACTCTCTTCCTCTCCTCCTTAGAGTCCACGGATGTGGAAAAAATGGAGACAAATGCCACCTCCCATCAGGTGATGTATTGATCATCGGAATTTGATATTGTCACTGATAAACAGAATCTACTGGTGAAATGTGTTGTGACTGAACTCTGGGGCGTGTGTGTGTGCGTGCGTGCGTGCGCGTGCCTGTCTTTATTCCAGGTCTCTGCCAGGTTGGAGGGGTTCGAGGACAAATCCAGTAGGGTAAAGTCAGAGGGAGAGCAAGTCAAGAGGGAGAACCCCGATGGCACCCTCACAGAGGAGAGAGATGGTGTGTGTGTGTGTGTTAATTAAATGCCCCTCGTTGCTCTCATCCTTTTTATCTCATTTTGATCTAAGTAAAATATGCCCCCCCCCTCTCTTTATTCCAGGCAGGGGAGATGAGGAAGAGAGTGTGGGGAGGAGGGAAGGAGAGGGGGATGAGGGCAAGAGAGCAATGGAGCTGGAGCTGGTGGAGGGCAGCGTTGCCACAGCAGCAGCTGCCGCTCTGGCATCAGCTGCCACAAAGGCCAAGGTAAGATCCACCTCAAACAGACCTCTCATGGGGTCAGCAGCCTGAAAGTAGAAAGACGCTTTAAATCTGATTCTGTTGGTTAGAGAAGTGCACCAACTTACTTGCAAATCCATATTAATGTGTACACTTCTGCTCACCCACTTCATTCTACTTCTATTAGGGTACTAGCTATGCCCTCTGCAAAAGTGACAGGCCTCTAGGTCTAGACCTTTCACTTACAGGCACCAAAACTGACATGATCTCCCAGCCTCCATCGGAACTAGACTAGTTTACTTGCTTCAAGAAAGGCCTAAAAACTTTCTTTCCGGTCCTCACTTAAGCCTTGAATGGTCTGTAAGCATAATTCTTAAAGTGATACTGACATCAAAATCTGAAAATTCCTATTGATAGGCTATGTTCAGAGTTGGAATGTGACCACGGAGAAATTCAGTAGCCAAAACAGCACGTCTGCCGCCACTCGAGAGAGATCTGTGATTGACTGTAGATGGTGTCCATTGTCAAATTGTGCCGGTGGATACGTAGACACCAGTCAATTTGCATATCGGGTGTGTCCGTAGCGAGATGCTAAAAAATCACGGAGAAGCCGTTCTTTCACCCCCTCTTGGCTACTTGGCTCGAGCTTTTTGCTATTTTGCTGAGACTTTATTATCGATCTTGCTACGACGTATTGCTATCTATCTATATATCTATCTATCTATGTATCTGTCTGTCTATTTATCTAAATACCAATCATCTATCTATCTAACAGTTATTTGTATCACCAAATCCTCCTCCTCGAAACTGTAATCCTCGCAGAGGATCTCGCTCTTGCTCTCGCTATCTGACATTTTTTGTAAATATCAAGTGATGAGCAGTACCGAGCCCCGCCCACCCAGGAAGACAGTAGCCAATAGCTTTGAATTCTTAAAACCACACCTATTTTATGTTGTGATTCAAACTCCCAATGTTAAAAAATGTGTTCAGAAAGGGCATGTCAGTCTCTCTTTAAAGTGATTGGTGGTATTGTCCAGCTTATATGACTTACTTATTGCTATTATTTGTGTCCACTATTACTAATTTGCCCTTGTACTAACTGCACTTGACGTGATGATATATATCTGAGATATTGATATATGCATTATACAGCTACTTTGTCATTTGAGTCTCATATCACATCCTAATGATCTAAGACACTTAATGCACTTGACATAACATGCACACTTTGTTATGATATAATTTAGTGCTCTGTGATGCCTCTTGGTGACACAAAACTATTTGCTAATTGCTGACTCAGTTATAAGTCACTTAGGATAAATGCGTCTGCTAAATAATTAAATGTAAATTTGTGTCCCCGTCACAATCGCTCTTGATTAATTCTCATGTACTCTGTTCCTCACTCTTTATCACTTCTAATCCCTCCGCACCTTCTGTCAACCTCTTTCTTCATCCGTCTTCCCTTCCAACCCTCTCCCTCTTGTCTTCTCAGCACCTGGCGGCAGTGGAGGAGAGGAAGATAAAGTCACTGGTGGCCCTGCTGGTGGAAACCCAAATGAAGAAGCTGGAGATCAAACTGAGGCACTTTGAGGAGCTGGAAACTATCATGGACCGTGAGAAGGAGGCTGTGAGTAGAAATACTGTCTGCTTTTAGCCGCTGACCCAACCAGTTCAGCTCTTGGACTACCCATTCACCGGTTGCCATAAACTGGCTGTGACTGCTTTATAATACCAAGATCAAATTTAGCTGGAAAATGAATTTAAAAAAAAAGAGTCACAGGTTTAATCATCACAAAGGCTAGTTGTCTTGTCAGTGTCTCCTTGAGCACGATGAACTGCCCTAGTTGCTCGCTTGCTTTTTAAGTCATGCTACCCAAAATTATAAAATACACTGATCGTTACTTAATTACACCATATCCATATGTTGCTTGTGTCTGTATCAGTCACATCATTTATCCTTTCCTTCATGGATATATCATGATCTACATACACAGCTGATGTCCGCCTTTTAAATGTTCAGACATGATGTATTGATACATCTATCAATGAGGAGAGGCAGAAGCAGGAAATTGTTATTACAGACGGTTTGCATGCTGCAGTGCAAAGAAGTTAGCTGAACAGTCATGAGTAGTTGGGTATGGCTGCTCGGTGTTCCTCTACCATAGCTATTATGTGGGCAGGCCATCCACTATTTGTGAATTCCTGCCCAATGATTCCCTCCTGTCAGTGAAATGTAAAACTGAATATTCTCATTTTCAGTGAAAGGAAAAACACACTTGTGCAACAAAAGTTCATTTTACTGTACCGTACAATTACAGATTTTCAAAAGAATATTCTGTAGCTCTCTACTTGTTTTTGTCTACAAAATGCATCTTTTTGTCACAATAAATTCGAACCTGCAGCAGAGTTGCAGCTCTGTTGACAGGGCGGATGTCCCACGTTATCTGGTATTTTGTTGCGACTGAACAGCAGTGGGTGGTTTATAAAACAGTGACTACAACATGTTATGTTTCAAGCTCAGTATTTGTGTTCCCCTAAAGACTGGTTTACATTCAAGACAGTTTATAGTTCCCACATGTTGAAAGGTGACTCATTGTGGGATGAGACTACTCGTGTTTTCATACTGTGCTTTTTTTTGTTCGTTTTTTGTAAACATTACTGCATTGAAACTGACTACTTGCAAGCGTGGTGTAATGGAAGGCTGGGGGAAGTTTAACAGTAGCCCAGGTATGATGACAAAACTGAGTAAGAGGCAAGCCAGGCAAAAATTTGGATGACTTTTTTCCCCGGTCGACAACATACCTACAACTCACCACCCCCACCCACTAATAGAAAATGTCTAGTGGTAACACATTATCCACCTCAGGATGGCGTCAGAACTGGCTTCAACCAACTCCTTTTGCTACGTGTTGTTGTCTGACATCATCTGTTGTGTTCGTGTGTGTGTTCGCGTGTGTGTGTGTGTGTGTGTGTGTGTGTGTGTGTGTGTGTGTGTGTGTGTGTGTGTGTGTGTGTGTGTGTGTGTGGGGCAACTCGGGCACAGCTGGAGCAACAGAGGCAGCAACTGCTCTCGGAGAGGCAGACCTTCCACGCTGAGCAACTAAAGCATGCAGAAATGAAGGTTCGCCAGCAGAGGGAGCAGCAGGGGCAGGGTGGATACACAACGCCTCACTCAGGTCTGGATACACTCAATCACACACTGTCATACCCAAAACACATGGTACAGTACCACATATATGTTGGTGGAGATAATGTTTTCGATTTGGCTTTTCCTTTTTTAAATCTCATCATACAAGAATTCTTGTTCTACACTCAAAAACGTAACAAAATACTAATTTCATACTGCATGAAAACATGTCTTTATGCATGCTCAATAATCCAGGTAAGAAAATCAAAGAATGTTGACTCAGTTCATCTGGATACAACGTTTATTGATTAATACATTTCATCACTCATCTAAGTGACCTCTTCAGTCTAAACTGACTGCAGGTACCCCCCCCCCCCATAAACAATACAGTGGAATAACGACCAAAACCAACGACCAGTTTCATATGCAGATATGGACGTGACCATTAACTACAGTTTCAATGGTCATGTGTACTATTGACAGAGGATTTGGGAGTGTTTTCAATCACAGCATTGTAAGATGGCAACAGATGTACTCTTAGCGCCCGCCCCCCCTCGGTTCAGGGATGGTCGTTCCCTCTTAACATAGATGGCCTCATTGACTCCCCGTTCATACCAGCGTTCCTCCCTATCAAGGATGTGCACATCCTCATCCTTCAAAGAGTGGCCACTGGCCTGTAGATGGGTGTAGACTGCAGAGTCCTGGTCTGACATGTTAACTCCCCTGTGTTGTTCCATTCTCTTGGCCAGTGTCTGTTTAGTTTCCCCAATGTACAAGTCACAGCAGTCCTCCCGGCACTTAACAGCATACACTATATTGCTCTGTTTGTGCCAGGGGACCCAATCCTTGGGGTGGACCAATTTCTGGCGCAGTGTGTTTTGTGGTTTGAAAGCAACTGAGATGCGGTGGTTGGAAAATACGCGTCTCCACTTTTCTGGTACACACACACCACATACGGAATTGCCACTGGTTTACACTTAGGCAGCTGTTGTCCTGCTCCTCTCTTCGATTGGCTGGTGCAGTGTTTGGGCATCTTCCTGGCTTTGACAAACGCCCAGTGAGGATAACCACACTTAACCAGGATCTGTTTTGCTACTACTACTACTTTCGGCTGTTCCCATAAGGGGTCGCCACAGCGGATCATCCGTTTCCAATTCTTCCTGTCCTCTGCATCTGCCTCTGTCACACCAGCCACCTGCATGTCCTCTCTCACCACATCCATAAACTTCCTCTTCCCCTCTTCCCTGTCAGCTCCATATCCAGCACCCTGTGTACATGAAATGCTGTCTCTTTTATTTATATATATACTATATATATATAATATATATTTATGCTATGTTTGTGACTGATGCATCATATGAGGGGTGCTTAAGCAACATGAAAATGTCATGTCCATTACAGAGGTGTCTCTCTATTATAGTCATGGAGGTGACTGTCTATCTGTCTATAATGGCTACATTGCACAAAGTGTGGAGTTATACAGAGCTCTAGGGGGAAATTGCCCATGCTTGCTGGTTATAGACCAGATTCATAGAGCTTATGCTAAATAAGTGACCATAACCTCAACTCTACCATATGCTAACCTCAACTCAGCCTTTACCCAAACCATAACTGTTAGAAAACTGTGCCTAACAGTAATCAAACCCCACCCCCCCAAAAAAAATAAAAAATGAAATATAGCCGTATGCAGTGATTCTGGGGTTCAAGCCAGCACAGACCAGTTATAAGTTATAAGCTTCAACAGCTTAATTAAAAATATTCACCAAGGGTCATCCGGGTATTGTAGCGGTCTATTCCATTGCCTACCAACACGGGTATCCCGGTTCGGGTCTCCGTGGTGCCTTCAGCTTGGTCGGGCGTTCTCACAGACACAATTGGCTATGTCTGTGGGTGGGAAGCTGGATTGTGGGTATGTGTCCTGGTCGCTGCACTAACGCCTCCTCTGGTCGGCTGGGGCATCTGTTTGGGGGGGGGTAGGAGTAACAGGGGAATAGTGTGATCCTCCCACGCGCTACATCTCCCTGGCGGAACTCCTCACTATCAGGTGAAAAGAAGTGGCTGGTAACTCCACATGTATCGGTGGAGGTATGTGGTAGTCTGTAGCCCCCCCCCCCGGATCAGCAGAGGGGGTGGAGCAGTGACTGGGAAGGCTCAGAAGAGTGGGGTAATTGGTCAGATACAGTTGGGTAGAAAAAAATGGGGGGGGGGTAGCCACCAAGTTTGGTGATGTTTGGACAAACTGTCACTGATTTATGGCCAAATTTATGCCAGGCCCATGAACATGTTTGGAATTGGTGGCACCCTCCTATTGAGCGACTTTAACATTGTTGTGAAACATGTCCTGTGAGCTTTGCCCTAGACCTTCTACAGGTAGTGATGTTTTCCCTGTGCTTTTCCCCAATAGGCCTTCCTCTAATTGTATGATGGTCACAAAGATTTTGTACTGGGCAGCAAGCTTGAATTTACAAACCAAAATTCCACATTCAGTTGCCTGCTGAGTAGTTATTCGGGGGGGGGGTCAATATATAGATAAATCAATAGTCACCAAACTTGCCCTTATGTGCATAGGTTGAATTAAATGGTATAAAAAAGGAACAGTTCAGACTGACATATGTGAGACAGAGTTAAGTTGTGAGCCTGCACAGACCCGGTGTAGATGGCAGTATTCATTACAATGGGAGCGAATCTGTTCCGAGAGAACACTGCTAATAAGCTTTTGTTGTGGACAAGGCTTTAGTCTTTACCCCTTTCCCACTTGCACATTGTTATGATAGGACATATTATTCTCTAAATTGCTTTACTTCACATTATTATTCTCTAAATTGCTTTTACTTTACTTACTTTGCCAACTTTTAAAAAAAAATCCATTTTTTTACAGTGCTTTGTTGCGGCTTGTATTTTATGTCAACGAATTTGCCAAATCCCTTGTGTGTGTGAATTTACTTGGCCAATAAAAAGATGGTTCTGATTCTCATGCAGGCCAGTCTATGCCCAGTCGGGTGATGCCTGGTGGGGGAAACACCCAGACCATGACTCCTCGCCACCCTGGGGCTCCCAATGGCATGTGTGAGTGGAATCTCCCATTGTCCTCATGGGTTAAAATGGTCATTGTCTGAATGTCATTGCCACGTTCAATTCACTCAGTTGGCTGCCCTGCTCTATCTTAGGAGGTCAACCACAGCAGTATGTTTACAACGATGTCATCGGTTATAAATATATGTAAATTTATACCGACTATATATATATAGCATTTGTGCTGTAAGATCTGATTCCATAGCCGTGATAAAATGTACATAATCAGATATGATCCCTCACTTGGTTTGGAGTGTCTTTTAACATTTTCTGCCCTTGTTTCAGACCCGTCCTCACAGCCTGATGGGATAGCAACTCCCCAGCCAGGTCCTCCTGCTTCTAGCCACAGCTGAGCATGCCAGATACAAGACACATGCTTCAGTTGTTGAAAACACTGCATACACATTTTAAAAAAAACACACACACACAAAGAGTACCATACACGTTCATAGATGTACATATACAGCTGTTTTAAATTCAGTCATCTGTAACCATTTAGTAACATACAGTATTTCCATTTGTTCACATACTGAACCTCCTGCACAGTGACACACCAACACAATTGATTTGTTTTTGGTCAGTTGCTTAGCCTGTCTGATTTCTGTGGAATATTTTGTGTCTGACTCCTGAGTTGAGGAGAATACTGCAGCTTGCACTCGGCTCATTAAACTTGCTTTATATGAAATGATATCTTCTGAGTCTGTTAAAGTCTGTGTATAATGCCATTCCTTTGTTCAGAGTGAATCTTTTTGGTACAGCCATAACATACATACGCACAACAGCCATAACATACATATGCACAACAGCACAGGCGTGGCTGTCAGCTGTTGGTTTCAGTCTCAAATTGGTGTTTTCATGGTTAAGATGTGCAGTTTGCATTTCTTAACATTCACGTACACTAATGCATTTACCGAAGTCCCTTTTTTTCCACCTATTGCTAAATCTAAATTCTCAGGAAATCAGGAACAATATATTGTCATCTCATTTATGTACTTGTGTACACAAAGGAGATGAAATTTAGTTTCTCCCAGCACAAGGCAGTGCAACACAAAAGACAAAATCACATATCCAAAACCTCCCAAAAACGACACCACCAAAAACATACTACAAAAAAAAGCCAACAACACAGTCCAAAAATTTCACTGTCCAGAGAACGAACGTCAGCCAGGATGACTTGGAACTGCTGGTCTGCATGGGCTAGCAGTTAGCTTAGCCTGCCCCGCCTCCGCGTTCTGTCAGACCGCCCTCCGTGTTTCCTCTTTGGGCACAGTTCCGGGCAGGGGCCGTGGTCCTTGGGCACACCGGACGCAGCAGACTGGGCTCCCTCAGCTAATCCAACGCTAGCTCTCCCAGCCAGACACCTTCGACACACCTCCCCGCACTCCACAGGATGACACAAACGCAGACAAAAACGCTGCACAGTTGACGCCAGGCGAGGCCGCCGTCAGACCGCCCTCGGTGCTACCAGAACTGCCTGTCTGCACCCCGTGTCCACGTCCTGTCAGTCCGCCCTCAGTGTTTCCTTTTCGGTCGCAGCTCTGGGCAGGGCCGTGGTCCCTGGGCCCATAGGACGCAGCAGACCAAGCTCTCCCAGCCTTCAAACGAAATCGACGATCACAGACCTAAATCCCCGTAAAAGTTCTTCATATGGTGACACAAACTCAGACGTGGATAAAGACACTGCATAGTTGGGACTGGGTGAAGCCGCCGCAAACGTGAGTTCGCGCCGCCATCTTCCCACACCGGAAGGAGACGGTTTGCATACTGCCTTTCCTTTACTGTCACTGGTAACAGTGCAACAGATTGCAGTATGTATTGAGTTAATGACTTACGTAAATTGAGATAAATAAGTGATTTCATTGAGTAAGTTAATTAATAGTAGTTGTTAAAAGTCAGCTAATAATCATTTGATTTAATTCATGTTGATGTAAGCGTTATGTTTTGTAAAAGGGAACGCCATGTGATCTTTCTGTTGGAACGGTGATTTAAGTTACTGTAGCTTTAAGACATATAGGTCTCGTGGGTTTACGAAGGGAAACCGGGAGAGGATATTTTGTTTTGTGGAGGTTTATGGCAAGCCCTTTTTACATTTATGAGCTAGACGAGGTTCAAGCAGCAACCCGAGCCACGCGTTTCTTACCGTAGTACAGTTTGCTGATTAAGAAGACGTAAACTTTGAATATTCCTGTAAGAAGATACTACAAACTGGAGTTAAATACTTGTGTAAACTACTAATAAGACACGTTAGCCCCTAGCTAACGAGTCTGACCCTTTAGCCGAGCGGTTAGTGATGTCGCCTTGTGGTGCAGTACAGTTGGTATCGAATCCCGCACCGGGCAAGAAAATAAGCGTTTACACTTGTTTTATCCTTTCTTACATCGGAGTCCTGTGGAAGTTTTTCCCTTCTCAAGTTAACGTACACGAGTTAAGTCCAGGCAGTCGTCGAGCTTCAACACTGCTCCAACTGGATGAATGGACATTTGTTGAAGGGTATGAAACCACAAGGAAAGAAGAATTACAACTACTTGAAGATACGGTGGCCGTGAGTAAAGTTCAATTCTCAACTCTCCCCATATAAAGGTGCCGTCTGTTTTCAACTGTTAGCTAGCAGACTAGCCCGACATCATCGTAAAAGGAAATGTACGGTTTCTTGCGGTTAGCCATGCTGCTTCGTGGACGGTAATTATCAGACTCAAGAAGTCCACCTCCCTCATCCACGACCAGACTCTGTTCTGTCCAGACTGTGATACTCGTATCAACCTCCAGGCCCTTACTCTTGAAGAATTTGGAGAATTTATCTCAGGTCTTGTTACTCATTCTGATGAGATTCTAATTCTTGGTGATTTAAATATTCACCTGAATAAGGCTGGTCATCCTCAAAGTGAAGCCTTTCTGGTGCTTTTTGATACTTTTGGATTCGCTCAGTTTGTTCAAGAGTCAACACATTGCAGTGGTAACACCCTTGATTTGGTTTTATCTAATGGGATAGCTGTTTCTGATCTGACTGTCTTGCCAACCACATCTGCTGTGTCAGATCATTTTCTCATTAAATTTGAAGCGTCGTTGGCCTGCCCTGTTAATGTTGGCACAGATATAATTGCCACTCGCCACATTGGTCCATCGACTGTAGCTGCATTTGGCCAGCAGCTATCTGAAGTCTTGGCTCCTTTCACTGTAGTAACTGACTCTGTTGAAAATTTCACTGGTGACTTAAACGTGGCCCTCTCTATTCTCAATTCAGCTGCACTACCCTCACTGCCAGAGCTAGGCAACTAAAGAGGCAGACATCCTACTTTAACGACAAGACAAGATGTAATGAATGAAAGGTCACGTGTTTAACTTGACCTACTCACGGGTGTACGTGCAGTGCGTGTGACGTATACAGGAAGTTAGAAGCGCATGTTATGAAGGTTGTATGTCGGATGAACGCTAGTAAAAGCTACACAGTTAAGAACCTACGAAGTCGGCTCGTTCTTGAATTATTCTATGTCAGTAAGACAAGGCGTCTACGGACATTACATGGTGTCAGAATAGTCTGTGTATCGGAACACGAGCGGTCATGCCGAAGTTTAATCCGCCGAGTGAATTCAAGTTTGACTGCCCCGTTGAATGGCCGGAGTGGAAACAACGGTTTTGGCGCTTCAGGCTCGCGACAAAGCTGGATAAAGACGACGGGGAGATTCAAGTGAGTTCGCTGATTTATGCAATGGGCAACGAGGCTGAAAAGATATTCAGCTCGTTTGACTTCGTGGCGGAGGGTGATAAAGCGGACTATGATATCGTACTGAAAAGGTTCGACGACTACTTTATTCCCCGCCGTAACATCATACATGAGAGGGCGTGCTTCTATCAACGTAGCCAGCAGCCAGGAGAGACAGCGGAGATGTACATCCGGACATTGTATGAGCTGTCTGAACACTGTGAGTTTGGGGACAAGAGGGATGAACATATCAGAGATCGTCTGGTAGTGGGCATAAAAGATAAGGTGCTCTCCCGTCAGTTCCAGCTCACAGCGGACCTTACTCTGGTGAAAGTCATTGAACAAGTGCGCCAGGCGGAGGCAATAACAAAGCAGCTCAGCCTCCAAGCTAACCAACCAGAGGCCCAGCTGGCTAACGTCAATGTTGTCCGACGGCGGGACGGACGCCAAAACAAAAAGGGCGGACAGCGTCATGGTGGCAGCAGACCTGCAACCAACAAAGTAGATGAATGCGGGAGGTGCGGCAAGACGCAGCACACCGATGAGCGGAAGTGTCCTGCAACGAACAGTAAGTGCAACAAGTGTCATAAAAAGGGACATTGGGAGCGTGTATGTCACTCTAAAGCGGTGAGAGAAGTCACTGAAGAGGTTAAACAGCTGCACTTTCTGGGAGAAGTTGGCAAAGAGAGCAGTCAGGAAGATTGGACTGTTAGTTTAACAATAAGTGATGTACCAATAACCTTTAAAATTGACACGGGGGCTGACGCTACTGTTATCAACCAAGGGACATTTAAAAAGCTGAAGCCAAACATAAAACTGGGACCTCCTGACACATGCTTCATAAGCCCAGGTGGAAACATCAGCTGCATAGGACAGTTTCAAGCCACAACCAACTACAAGGAGAAACAATACTCCTTTCCAGTGTATGTGATCAAGGGGAGAGGCAGCTGTCTGCTGAGTCGTCCAGAGGCAGTGGAGATGGGTCTAGTGAAGCGGATGAATGAGGTCAGTGGAGTTTTCGGTTCAAGTGGACTGCTGAAAACAGACCCAGTGAAAATAGCTCTGGTGGAGGGTGCCCAGCCATACGCGGTGCATACAGCCAGACGGATACCGCTGCCACTTGTACCACTGGTTAAGAAAGAACTGCAGCGCATGGAAAATGAGGGCATTATTGAAAAAGTGACTCAGCCCACAGAATGGTGCGCCGCTATGGTGCCGGTGCTGAAACCGAACAAGAAGGAGGTTCGCTGCTGCGCTGACCTCAGGAGGCTGAATCGAGCGGTGAAACGTGAGAAATACGTGCCGCCCACTATGGAGGAAATAATGCCAAGGCTCGCAGGGTCAAAGTTCTTCACAACGTTGGATGCAGCAAGTGGGTTTTACCAGATCCCCTTGCATGAAGACAGCAGGGGGCTCACCACTTTCATCACCCCATTTGGGAGGTATGCTTTCTGCCGCCTTCCATTTGGTATAACGAGTGCTCCAGAGATTTTCCAGAGAAAGATGGCGGAAACTCTGACCGGGCTAGAGGGCACAGAGGTGTACATGGATGACATCCTTATACATGGAGAGACTGAGGAAATCCATGACCGGCGCCTAGCAGAGGCGCTGGGGGTCATTGAAACAGCAGGTCTCAAACTGAACCAAGCGAAATGCAAGTTCAAACAGAAACAAGTCCGCTTCCTTGGTCATATCATCAACGAGGCAGGCATCAGACCTGACCCGGACAAAGTAGCCGGAATAGAGAACTTTCCTCAGCCCCAGAACGTGACGGAACTCAAGAGGTTCCTCGGGATGGTGAACTATTTGGCAAAATACGTCCCAGAGCTGTCCACTGTAGGTCAGCCGCTTTATGGACTGCTTAAAGCAACGACAGAGTGGCTGTGGGGACCTGCACAGAACACAGCATTCCAAGACCTTAAAGCAGCACTCGCCACCGCCCCGGTACTCACCTTTTATGACGTCACTAAGGCTACGGTGCTGTCAGCAGATGCCAGCAGCTACGGGCTGGGAGGCATTCTGCTCCAGCAGCACGGGGAACACTGGAAGCCCGTGGCCTACTGCTCCCGACGGCTGAGTGACGCAGAGACAAGGTACGCACAGATCGAGAAAGAGTGCTTAGCCAGCGTCTGGGCATGTGAAAGGTTCGAGAAGTACTTGTTTGGGCTTGACAATTTCAGACTTGTCACCGATCATAAACCACTAGTGCCTCTCATGAACAGCAAAGACTTGGATAATGTGCCCATTAGGTGCCAGAGACTGTTAATGAGGCTGATGCGTTTCAATGCAGTGGCTGAATACGCACCGGGCAAAACTTTAGCTGTGGCTGATGCACTCTCCAGAGGCCCAGAGCAGCGCTACGGAGATGGTGCTTCTCATGATGATGTTGCAGCGCACATTGATGCCATCGTGTGCCAGGTGCCTGCCACACCTCAAAGGATGCAGGAGATAAAACAGAGCACGGATGGGGATCTGCAGCTCCAGACAGTGTTGGGCTTCATCAGACACGGCTGGCCTGAGTATGTTGATAAAGTGCCGGAGACAGTCAGAGACTTTTATCAGGTGAGAGGGGAGTTATCTGAGGTAGATGGTTTAGTCATCAGAGGCAGTCGTATCGTCATTCCCACAGAGATGAGGGAGGTTATCTTAGAGAGAATACACGACGGGCACCAGGGGATAGTTAAGTGCAGAGAGAGAGCTAGTCAGTCAGTGTGGTGGCCCAAAATGACAGAGCACATTACAACAAAGATACAGCAATGTCAATTCTGCAGAGAACACAAGAACACACAGAGAAAAGAGCCTTTAATGTCAAGTGAGCTCCCATCCAGACCATGGCAGAAAGTTGGCATAGACCTGTGTGAGTACAAAAAGCAAAACTACTTGATAGTGTCTGATTATTATTCCAGGTTTTTGGAGATCCTAAATCTACCAACAACTACTAGCAGTCAGGTTGTAGCTAGGCTGAAGGCTACATTTGCACGTTTTGGTATCCCTGAAATTGTAGTTAGTGATAATGGGCCACAGCTAGTTTCAGAAGAGATGAGGAGGTTCAGTGAGGATTATGATTTCATCCATGTGACTTCAAGCCCACACTACCCCCAGAGTAATGGACAGGCAGAGAGGGCTGTTCAGATAGCCAAAAGCATATTAAGGCAGGAAGACCCTCTCCTCGCCCTGTTGACATACAGAGCTACACCCTCTTCTTCCACTGGAGCCAGTCCAGCGGAATTGCTCATGGGTAGGAGAATCAGAACCACCTTACCCACATTGCAGCATAACCTGAAACCGGCCTGGCCTAAAGAGGAACTGATCAAAACCGCTGACGCCGCAGCCAAATCGAGGCAGGCTTTCTACTACAACCGCAGGAACGGCGTGCGGACACTGCGCCCACTGAACTCGGGTGACGCAGTACTCACCAAACTTGATGGACAGAAAACATGGACAATGCCAGCAGTTGTTCACAGTCAGAGCTCCACTCCCAGATCCTACATAGTGGAGACAGCTCAAGGTGAATATTACAGAAGGAACAGGCGCCACCTGTTGGCCACACCTAAAACACTCACCTTTGTCAGCAGGGATCCTGACCATGTCACTCCAGGGGAGAGTGGAAACACGGATGAGTCCCGAGCAGCAGAAATGCCAACTTCCACACCATATGTTACTCGCTCTGGCAGGGTGAGCAAGCCTGCAATCCAGCTGGATTTGTGAGGCGTATGGACTTGTGTACTGTGGGGGATTTTTTATTTTTTTTGTGAAAAGGGGGGTGATATACAGGTTAGAAAATCATCTTAGAGGGGGAGATGTAATGAATGAAAGGTCACGTGTTTAACTTGACCTACTCACGGGTGTACGTGCAGTGCGTGTGACGTATACAGGAAGTTAGAAGCGCATGTTATGAAGGTTGTATGTCGGATGAACGCTAGTAAAAGCTACACAGTTAAGAACCTACGAAGTCGGCTCGTTCTTGAATTATTCTATGTCAGTAAGACAAGGCGTCTACGGACATTACACAAGTGTTCTTAAGCAGGCCTGCAGGGGACTGGAACATAAATGGCGAAAATCAAAATTGGAATTTTTTTTAAAATTTATTTCTGATTTTTCCCTTTTTTCTCCCAATTTAGTGGCCAATCGATCCCTATTTTAATTCAAACACCCACCCTCGTACTGCATGCATTCGCCAACTGCATCTCTCCGGCCGGCAGTCTCGAAGGAGACCGCTTCCCCACTTTCGTGACAAGGCGACTCCAGGCCGAACCACTGTTTCTTCCGACACACACAGAGACGCATTCACGTGACGAACACAAGCCGACTCCGCCCCCCTCCCGAAGACAGCGTTTTTGCCAATGATTGCTGCTTCATCGAGTCCGGCCATAGTCGGATCTGGCGAGACCGGGGCGCGAACCCCGGTCCCCAGTGGGCAACTGCGTCGACACAAAGCCGATGCTTAGACCGCTACACCACCGCGGACCCAATTGGAATTTTTTTTAACCCATCTTGGCATGAGTATTTATTGAAATACAAGCGTGCTTTAGCCGCTGCGAAAGCAGCATACCTCTCTCGCTTAATCAGTATTAATAAACATAATCCCAGATTTCTCTTTTACACTGTAGCTAAATTTACTAAAAAGCAGCCGTCTATTAGCTGCTCGCCATTCATGGCCAATGAGTTTCTAGACTTTTTCTGCAATAAGGTTGATGAGATCATAAACAAAATTAGTTCTTCAACTTCAGCTAGTCCTGCAGACCCTGTTTTACCAAGTTAATATTTATAGAATGAGTCACTGATAGTCCCTGTTGTTACAACTTTTGAGACTATCTCTCTTGCTACTTTGACTCGTGTCAGCTCCTAAACCAACTTGCCTACTTGATCCTTTACCAGCATACCATCTCAAAGACCTCTCGCCTTTCCTGGGACCTACAGTGCTAGACATTGTTAATTTATTACGTACTACTGGCGCTGTTCCCAGCAGTTTTAAGACAGTTGTTGTCAAACCTCTTCTTACAGAACAACACCTCGGCCCAGGGTCTCTTAATTACTATCAACCAGTCTCTAATCTTCAATTCTTTTCTAAAGTACTAGAGAGAGTTGTGTAACAACAACTTTCGACCCATATAGAAGAAAACTAGCTATATGAACCTTTTCAATCGGCTTTCAGGACCTGTCACTCCACTGAAACTGTTCTGACCATAGTGGTGAACGATCTTCTACTAGCTGTGGACTCTGACTCCACCTCTGTGCTTCTACTACTGGACCTCAATTTGACACCATTGATTACTGTATACTATTAGACAGAATAAATTGTAATGTTGGTGTCTAAGTCCTGCTTGTCTGGAAGAACACAATACCTCAGGGCTTGGTTTTTGGCCCTCTACATTTCTGTCTTTATATTTCACGTCTTGGCCAGATCATATGCAGTCATGGAATAAATTTCCATTGCTATGCAGATGACACTCAGCTGTATGTGCCTATAAAAGTGGATCATACTCAAATGACTAATTTAGAGGCCTGCTTGGCTGCTATGAAAATTTGGATATCACAAAATTTCCTGCTTTTAAATTCAGATAAAACTAAGATTCTGGTCGTTGGCCCTGCAAGAGACAGATACCAATTTGATCAAGTAGCAATAACAATCGACAACACTGTGATTTCACAAAGTGTGGCAGCCAAAAATCTTGGTGTTATATTTGATCTTAGACTTTATTTTGATAAACACGTTAAGGAAATCACCAGTACTGCCTTTTTTCACTAATGTAATGTAACTAAAATTTGGTCTTTTCTGTCCATGGCTGACGCAGAGACTCTATTACATGCATTTGTTTTATCCAGACTTCATTACTGTAATGTTCTGTTTTCTGGTCTCCCACATGCTACCACTAAAAGTCTTCAGATGTTTCAAAATGCTGCAGCTCGAATCCCAACTAAAACCAGAAAATTTGATCATATTATACCAATTCTTGCCTCCCTTCATTGGCTTCCTATCCATGTTAGATCAGACTTCAAGGTGATACTGCTGACTTATAGAATCCTAAATGGGTTTTCCCCATCACACCTGTCTAAACTGTATATTCCATCTTGAGCTCTCTGCTCTCAAAATACAGGGCTCCTGTGTGTACGCAAAGTTAAAAAGAAGTCAGCTGATTGCAGGGCCTTTTCCTATAGGGCCTCATTCTTGTGGAATAACCTGCCTGCTGCCGTCAGACAACCAGAGTCTGTTGAGTCCTTTAAATTCAAATTTAAAGCTGTCTTTTTGGCTTGATCTACAATTAGTTGCCTTTAAATTGAGTACTTCACAACCTGTACTGCATGGTGGGTCAGTTTCTGTCTCAATGAATTTACCAAGCATTGTTCTGCTGATGAATTTCTTCTTCTTTCAGCTTGTTCCCTTTTTCCCAGGGTACTCCACAGCGGATTTGATAGTTTCCATTGGTACCCTGTGAGGGCACAGCATCAATGGCGGTCTTTGTTAACCCGGGCCTTAACCGATCCATACCAGATCGGTCAAGGCCCGTTCCATACCGGATCCAGCAGAACCACAGTGCTGGTTCTGCTTTATGTTAGGGTGAAAAAGGGTAATAAAAATATGGATTTATAAGATATATAAAAAGAAAATGTGATGAGGGGGATGCCAAGCAGTGTATTGGTGGCGACCACTGTCACCATGGAGACCTGGGAGGAGGACAGACTGCACATGCACACAAGGGAGACTCACATGACACCATTCACACACACAGAGAAGAGAAAGGAGAAGACGTCATTCAGAGAGAGAGAAAAGACATGTGAGAGAAGAGAAAAATTTGCAATAGTCAATAATCTATACTCTATAATCTCGTCAGCAGAACAGTGGTTGGTAAATTCATTGAGACAGAAACCGACCCACCATGCAGTACAGGTTGTGAAGTACTCAACTTAAAGGCAACTAGTTGTAAGCTAAGGCAAAAAGATGAGTTTTAAGTTTAGATTTAAAGGACTCAACAGGCTCTGATTGTCTGATGGCAGCAGGCAGGTTGTTCCACAAGAACGGGGCCCGATAGGAAAAGGCCCTGCCACCAGCTGACTTCTTTTTAACTTTGGGTACACACAGGAGCCCAGTATTTTGAGAGTGAAGAGCTCGAGATGGAATGTACGGTTTAAGGAGATCAGACAGGTAAGATGGGGCAAGCCAATTTAGGATTTTATAAGTCAGCAGAAGCAGATGTGAGGTGAATAACTGATCACCTTGTTACATCTCACAGAAGAGCTACTGTAGCTCAAACTGCTGAAAAAGTTAATGCCGGCCATGATAGACAGGCGTCACAACATGCATCACAGCTTGCTGCGTAGGCACAGACTGGTCAGAGTGCCCATGATGACTGACCCCTATCCACTGTCAAAAGCACCTAAAATGGGCACGTGAGAACTGTACCATTGAGCAGTGGAAGAAGGTGGCCTGGTCTGATGAATCACATTTTCATTTACATCATGTGGACGGCCGGGTGCGTGTGTGTCGTTTACCTTGGAAAGTGATGGCACCAGGATGCACTGTGGCAAGAAGGCAAGCCAGCGGAGGGAGTGTGATGCTCTGGGCAATGTTCTGCTGAGAATCCCTGGGTCCTGGCATTCATGTGGACATCAATTCGACACGTGCCACCTACCTCAACATTGTTGCAGACCAAGTACACCCCTTCATGACAGTGGTATTCCCTGATGGCAGTGCTTTCTGTCAGCAGGATAATGCGCCCTGCCACATTGCACACAATTGTTCTGGAATGGTTTGAGGAACATGATGAAGTGTTCAAGGTGTTGTCTTGGCCTCCAAATCTTCCACATCTCAATCCGATTGAGCATCTGTGGGATGTGCTGGGCCGACAAGGCCGATCGAGGACGGCCCTACCTCGCAACTTACAGGGCTCGAAGGCCCCGCAGCCAATGTTTTGGTGCCAGAAACTGCAGGACACTTTCAGGGATCTATTAGATGCCATGCCTCAGCAGGTCGGTGCTGTTTTGGCGGCATGAGGGGGACCTACACAACATTATGCAGGTGGTTTTAATGTTTTGGCTGAACAGTGTGTAATGTGAATTGGCTGGAATCAGAATAAAGATTTAGTCGCTTACACAGTTAAGAGCATCCTGAATGAGCTTATTTTGCCACGGTAATATCTCTGGATATTTCTTTACGCATGCTCAATAATGTAGGTAAGAAAATCACTGAAAGCTGAATCAGTTCATCTGAACAATAGTTCATCTTGCTCAATAAACGCTGTGTCCAGATGAACTGATTCAGCTTTCTGCGATCTCTGAATGTGTTGTGTCTTTTTAATTGACATCAGATTGCTGATTCTATCTTTAGTTTCTATCTCAGTACAGGCCACTCCTGTGTTGTTTCTGTCTCAGGTTCATCCAGCAACAAATGAATATCAATGGCAACGGCAAGCCGGTAGAAATATTTTAGGCTGTCTGTGGATTTGATTTGAGTCCTTGGGAATTTGAGAACAATAGCCAGCCTGTGTGCAATTTGAAGAAAATCTAGCATAAGTAACTCACTGACAGGAAACTGCTGGATATCCATCCATCCATCCATTATCCACGCCGCTTATTCTGCTCTAAGGGTCGCGGGGATGTTGCTGGATATCCTGTCTTACAAATATGAGCAAAAGTGAGAGCAATGGCGCCACCGTGCGACATAAAAAGCAATTTCGAAAAGGCAGAAGACGTGCTGAAGAAAGCAATGAAAATCCGGTCACGGATTTGAGCTTTGTTTGAGATGTGTCCATTTGAAATGCTAAACCCACAGACACGTAAAAACAAACTGTTGTTCCAGCTCTATTTTCAGTTTCTATTGGTCATTTAATTTTTGAGCGGCGCTTACATCTTCTCACTGCTGGCAATCCATGTGGTTGAGCCTTCTTTCCTTTTTCTCCCCCCATTGTGTTGGGCAGTCTACAGCAATAGAGGAGGAAATACAAGTTTCAAGACAAGGCGACTGGTAGTCTACGATGCTCATTGCATATGACACGTTATGACCTTTCAGTTGCAGAATAGGCTGAAAAGGTGAAGACATTTTGAGAAAAGGAATTTTTCTTTTTCTTTCTTTTTGAAAAATTCCCCGTTTTTCTGAGCCATCCCGATCGTTGCTCCACCCTCTCTGCCGATCCGGGGAGGGCTGCAGACTACCACATGTCTCCTCCAATACATGTGGAGTCACCAGGCGCTTCTTTTCATCTGACAGTGAGGAGTTTTGCCAGGGGGACGTAGCGCGTGGGAGGATCACACTATTCCCCCTAGCCCCTCCCCCCCAACAGGCGCCCCAATCGACCAGAGGAGGCGCTAGTGCAGCGACCAGGACACATACCCACATCCGGCTTCCCGCCCGCAGACACGGCCAATTGTGTTTGTAGGGACTCGAACCGGATATCCCCGTGTTGGTATGCAATGGAATAGACCGCTATGATATATACGCTACCTGGACGCCCTCGAGACAAGGCATTTTAAGTGGAACTGTTCAGTACTTATCTGTGAATGTTCTCATTCATCCAGGTCATGGTTATCCAAAGGAATTGAATCGAGTGCAACTGGACTTGGTATATATCCGTGAAGACGTTTCGCCTCTCATCCAAGAGACTTCATCAGTTCGTGCCTTTCTGACTAGACCAAGCTAGACTGACTGGCTGGTGATGAAACTCAGATCTTTATCCTCTTTGGAGTCGTTATCAGAGCTACTGATGTCCATGGCTCTTTGTGTTCCGATGTTTAGCAACGCCCGTCGTTATCAGAGGTATTGATATGCGTGGCTCTTTGTGATCCAATGTTAAGCAGCGACGGTCGTTGGGGGTGTTAGTTTCGACTTGTTAGACAGACTGCTGAGTCTTGTCCTGCGGAGTTTGGCCTTCTGTGTTGGGCCATCCGTTTGTTTAGTGGTTGTTTGGTTTCTCCTATGTATAGGTCAGTGCAAGCCTCATTGCATTGTACAGCATACACCAGTTTGCTTTTCTGGGTGTGTGGTACACGGTCTTTGGACCAACCGGGTGAGCGATGAGGAGAAAAGGAACAGAAGGAATAACATAGTCATCCCGTATGTTTCTGGGGTCTTCGAGAAACTCGGGAGAATTTTTAACAAACACCGCATCCGGGAAACTTCAAACCCAGCAATACACTCCGACAAAGACTGGTTCATCCCAAAGACCGTGTACCACACAACCAAAAAAGCAATCTGGTGTATGCTGTACAATGCAATGAGGATTGCACTGACCTATACATAGGAGAAATCAAACAACCACTACACAAAAGGATGGCCCAACACAGAAGGCCAAACTCCTCAGGACAAGACTCAGCAGTTTATCTACACCTAAAGGAGAAGACACACTCCTTCGAGGACAGCAACGTACACATTTTGGACAGGGAAGATAGAGGGTTTGAAAGAGGGGTGAAGGAAGCCATCCATGCGAAACTGGAAAAACCATCCCTCAACAGAGGAAGAGGTCTCCGACACCACCTATCTCCCACTTACAATGCCGTCCTTTCATCTCTACCCAGGAGACTCAAGAAGCCTAGCCTCCAAGAACAACAATCGGTCACTAACGGCTCCAACGACTCTCATGACCACTGAATGGGGCACTAACGAAGTCGAAACTAACACCCCCAACGACCGTCGCTGCTTAACATCGGATCACAAAGGGCCACGCATATCAATACCCCTGATAACGACGGGTGTTGCTAAACATCGGAACACAAAGAGCCATGGACATCATTAGCTCTGATAACGACACCAAAGAGGATAAATATCTGAATTTCATCACCAGCCAGTCAGACTAGCTTGGTCTAGTCAGAAAGGCATGAACTGATGAAGCCTCTTGGATGAGAGGCGAAACGTCTTCACGGATATATACCAAGTCCAGTTGCACTCGATTCAATTCCTTTGGATGTTCAGTACTTACTTTGCTTCCAGATATAGCAAAGGCAGTTCCAAACTCAATAGCAGCTCCAAGGCTATTGTTGTAAATGCCAAGGCAGGGAGCTTCTACAGATACCCAAGCTGACTTTGATGGAGTGTCTGAGGGAGGGGGGATAGCCCAATACTTCTTACAGAAGTCATACAAACACTCTTATTTTGTCATACATGCCTACATAGGTCTGGTGGTCCTACATCACAGCATTATTCAAGGTGGTTCTTCGGTCATTCTTAGTTCATAAAATGATTACTAAGATAAATCATTTCACTCTACAAACTCCTTCATACAACAGTCATCTAAAAGCACTACCAGTAATCTAGCCCATTTCCTCAACAGTATAGCTGATCAAATTATATATCCAACTGTTTCCTTCTATCACTTTTTATTCTGCTTGGCTTTAGCAATTCACAAGTCAGAGCAGATTAATAAGGACAATTTGAATACAGTAAAAGGGAGTTCAGGCTTTTACTACTTTATTAATCCCCATGGGGAAAGTCTTTGTCTGCACTTAACCCATCTTAGCTGTGTAGCTAGGAGCAGTGGGCAGCCACTGGGGACCAACGCCAGTTCGTCTTGCCATGCCTCTGTCAGGGGCACAGACAGGAGTATTAACCATAACATGCATGTCTTTATGATGGTGGGGGAAACCCGAGCACCCGGAGAAAACCCATCGCAGACACAGGGAGAATATGCAAACTCCACACAGAGGATGACCCCCAGGACCTTCTTGCTGTGAGGCGACAGCGCTAACCACTGGGCCACCGTGCCGCCCAGTGGTGAGCAGCACCAGACTTGCTGTTCTTTGGACATCTTGAGCCTGATGCTGGATGATTGTATTGCCCAAAATAGTTCAGCCCTTGTTCAGTAACTTCTGCTGCCTGATAGCTTTGTTTGTGGAGTGACTGGATGACTGATGGCAGACAGCGCTAGTGTGACAACTTTATACATCCAGCCACAGTGCAGATGTACCTTAATTTGAATCCTCCATCCCTTTCATGGGCTCTTAACTTGTACTCGGGCAGACTGGTACACCACGGTATTTGAGGCCGAGGGCTCATTAAAGGTACAACAATCAGCGTTTGTTGACATGGGGGAAAACCAGTGATTAAGGTTGTCGGCTGTCAACACCAACTCAACCTTATCCGGTTCATTGTATTTATCCGC
The DNA here is from genome assembly GCF_029633865.1 of Lampris incognitus. Lineage (NCBI taxonomy): Eukaryota > Metazoa > Chordata > Actinopteri > Lampriformes > Lampridae > Lampris > Lampris incognitus. Next base: position 16,112,874 of record NC_079228.1, on the reverse strand, counting down.
AGTTCCCCTTTTAGACATTTAGTTGGCCTCTTTTTCCATGGTGACTTACACGAAGAGCAACAACAGGTGTGAACTTAATGGCCCGGCTCGCAGCCATTACAAACAGGCGGCAGCAAATGGTCCAGAGCTGAGAGCCATGGTTTGGCAGCAAGATACCCGCAGAATGACCACGTCAGACTGAAGCGCTCCAGAGAGGTATTAAAATAACTGCTAAGAAGAAAACTTGGGGGCGCTCCACTGGCTCACCTGGTAGAGTGCGTACCACATAAGACTGAGTCCTTACCGCAGCGGCCTGGGTTTGAATCCGGCTCAGGCCCTTTGCTGCATGTCATCCTCTCTCTCTCTCCTCTTTTTTCCCCGTCTCTATCACCATCCAGTAAAGGTGGAAAATTGCAACAAAAAAAGAAGAGAAATTGAAGAGGTTTAGTGAAGGAGCGTATCAGAACAAGAAGAGGAGGTAGGAGAGAGGATTTAGTTTGGTAGATAATAGAATAGAACACTCTTTATTAGTGTTTTGTACATACATACAAATGAAATTTACTCTCTGCATTTAACCCATCCTAGCTGTGTAGCTAGGAGCAGCGGGCAGCCGCCGTGCCGCACTCGAGGACCAACTCCAGTTCGTCTTGCCATTGCCTTGCTCAGGGGCACAGCAGTGGCGGCTGGTGCTAAAAATGTTGGGGGGGGGGCGCAATTTACCTTGACGCAGCACACCTGACAGCTGCTTTAATGTCCACACAGAGTTATTAAGAAGGACAATGTAGCCCATAGATTTTATCTGGGCTCGTAGACGGTGGATGATTGGCAGTGGAGACGGGGCATCGTGGTGGGTTTGAACATGATTGACCGCTACGAGAATTGTCCAATCACATTAGCTAAAAAAACATTAAAACAATACCAATTCGCTGCCAATAAAAGTGGGAGTGTCTGGGGCGCACATAACTGCACCCCATGGGAAATCTAAAGAAACCAATCAGACAGCAGCCTCAGGTCACCTGCTCGCCACAAGTTTGAGGGCTTATATAAGGTATCGTTTGGCCGGCGCCCCTATATTTATTCAGACAGAAATCAACCAAATACGATTTGGAACCAATATTTAATGGGTGCTGACAGGAGCTCACAGACTGAAAAACACGTCTATTTCATAATTATTTGCATTATACAACTAAATTATATTTAACATGATATTTGAAGGGGCAGCGCCCTGTTCTGGCTAGCCACCACTGGGGCACAGACAGGAGTATTAACCCTAACATGCATGTCTTTTTTGATGGTGGGAGAAAACCAGAGTGCCCGAAGGAAACCCACACAGAGAACATGCAAGCTCCACACAGAAAGGACCTGGGATGGCCTGGGGTTAGAACCCAGGACCTTCTTGCTGTGAGGCAACAGCGCTAGCCACTTGGCCACCATGCTGCCCAAATATAAATAAATAGAAAAAGATTTTAGCCTTCAATGATTGACATGAGAGCTCAAACTCACTGTTAGCAGTACATATAATATAATGGTAGGGACTCTACGGTAAAATGGGCCTATACACATTGGTTCCTGACAGCTATGCGGTGCTTGCTGGACCATTGCACGTGCACGCAAACAGACATACACATACACGTACACAAAAAACCAAACCGCATGTGCCCACATACGGACTAGAAACCGGAAGGGATTTGGACATTGTGTCCACCGCTCACTGTTCAGCACAGGAACAGGATGGAAAAACTGCTTTGGCCAGAGCTGATAAACACACACACACACACACACACACACACACACACACACACACACACACACACACACACACACACACACACACACACACACACACACACACACACACACACACACCTTAGTGGAGCTTGGCATCCACTAAGGTGTGCTATTCTCCCATTCTACCTCTCGCAGAGATCCATCTGCTCCCCCTGCAGGAGAAGACACAATTCTTGCTCTCTCTTTCTCTCTCTCTCCCTCTCTCTCCCTCTCCCTCTCTCTCTTTCTCCATCTCTCTGTCTCTCTCTCTCTCTTTCCCTTTTTGTTTCCCAAAGCTTCAGCATCTCTCCTGCCGGTGACGAAGTGAGATGTTGGAATGAATAGAGGGGAGATAAGAGAGAGAGAGAGAGAGAGAGAGAGAGAGAGAGAGAGAGAGAGAGAGAGAGAGAGAGAGAGAGAGAGAGAGAGAGAGAGAGAGAGAGAGAGAGAGAGAGAGGGGAGTGAGGACCGATAGATATTCACAAGGCTGTGTGTGGTCATACTGTGTAAACGGCGCAGCAGAAAAAGATGGTTTCAACCATTTTTCATCCCATCAGAGGAGAGGAGGAGGAGGAGGGTGAGAATGGGGTTGACCCGAGGATGGGGGCGTGCGTGCACGTGTGAATGAATGTATGTGCTTGTGGGGTTGCGTCTGCGCGTGTGCATTTATCATGAGAGACGGCATTTTGTCTGTGTGTGGTGGGGGTGGGGGGTGGGGGAGATAGGGGGCCGATGCAATTTAGTTCTGCTCTGTTTGGCAATGCATCAGTGAACATTTTCTCTTCCTCTATCTCTACCTCTCTCCATCTCCTCACTCGTTCTCTTAACACTCGCTCTTACTATCTGACGCACATGCACACACACACACACACGCACGCACACACACACACACCCCTGTATCTCACTCTTTCTCTTCTCTTGCCCTGTCAACCCATCATCACATAAATCCACACTTCCCTGTCGTTGAGACCGAGGGGTTCAGGTTGTCGGTCCAATTCCACTGGGGTTGGTTTGCTAGGTGGGGTTGATGGGGATCCCTAGGCGGTGCAGACAGCAGAGGTCGGGAGGGCTCAATTTGCCCTTAATTCAGAATATACTGTGCAAAACTGCAACTTGTTCACAGGCAACAGAGTATTTATTCATAATGACGTCATACCGGACTCGACATGATCCTATTGTGAGGAGGAGTTGGTTACCCGCCCCCCTAGAAGCATTTTATTATATTCCACCAGCAACACGGAGGAGCGAGAAAACAGTACATCTTGTAGTAGAGATGGTGCGTCCGGGGGAGGTCTCACTTAAGGAGTGGACCGAGTTGAATGAGCTTGGCCCTCAAGTCCCTGTAGACATACACCTTGAGAACCGCTGGGGGAGAAATGGCTGAGCGCCGGCTCAGTGCTGTCACGGGTGACATGTTCAGGCGTCGTGACATGACATGACGAGAGACGACAAGCTGCACCGTGTGAAGGGGTTCAAAAGGTGGTAAGGTGTCAGGGAAAGCGACGGTGACAGGAAGAGGTAGGGGTTAAGGTCGGGGTACTGGAGGGGAGCTAAAACATGAGGGGGATAAGGATAAATAGATGGGGGGGGGGTTAGGAGAAGGAGTGATTTAAAGGGCTGTGGGAGGGTAGGCAAGTAAAGAGCAAGTGGGGATATGTTTCTTGTCAGGTGGGGGGTGGGGTGGGGTGGGGGAGTACAGCAGATGTAATGTCTGGAACCCATATCACACGAATACAAAGAGGATTACCCCCACCCCACACACACACACACATACACGCTGCATGCACCCCCACAAACATTCGATCTATATTTAACTATATATATATATATATATATATATATAGAGAGAGAGAGAGAGAGAGAGAGAGAGAGAGAGAGAGAGAGAGAGAGAGAGAGAGAGAGAGAGAGAGAGCGAGAGCGAGAGAGCGACTCTATGGAAACAGTATCCAAAACTGCTAACACACTCAAGCCATTGCGTAAAATAGAGCATATTGACTTTCTGTGACAACAGATGCCACACAAATCCCCAACCCAGACCAATTCCATACAAACCATGAGGCTATTTATATTGGCAGGTATGTTATGAGGAAGAGGTACCCTCTTATTACACGGTCACACAAAGACTATACATACATACACACACACACACACACACACACACACACACACACACACACACACACATATATATATATAGTGTGTGTATGTATAATATATATACAGCGTATGTATGTATACATATATTTAAATAGTTTTATACGTGTGTGTGTATGTATATATATATATATATAATATATATATATATATATATATATATATATATATATAATGTGTGTGTGTGTGTGTGTGTGTGTGTGTGTGTGTGTGTGTGTGTGTGTGTGTGTGTGTGTGTTAGTGCACTCGCGTGCCGCCCACCGCCTCGCGGCCAAAGCAGAAGGCTTACCGGACTCATTTTAAACCTCGTCTGCAGACCTTGGCTGGTCGCGCGCATCGCTCTCGGTGCTGCCGGACCAGGTCAGACACACCGACACAGGACCGACACAGCACCGACACAGCACCGGGCGGTACGATGGGACCGAGCCCAAGGCGTTAACGGTCCAGAGGCTCTGCGGAGGAGGGGACAAAACGTTGGCGGGGGATCACGGCGACATGGCTCAAACGGGCAACATTTGAACTTTGAGGATCCGCCGCTCGTTTAGATTATACGAAGGCTGACTCTCCACCGAAGCTCTCCGTCTCTGCAAGATTAGAAAAATAATAATAATCAACAGAAAAAGGGAAGTGGCTGGAGTTTGTACTGGTCTGACTGGGAGAGTTGAGGAATGGCGCGCGGTGACAGTAGGTGGGGATCCTGGCAGGTGCTACTGACCATCTCAATGATCGTTATGCCTCTCTCTGCTCACGGTAAGTCCACTGCACCACAGTCCCGCCCTGTGTGTGTGTGTGTGTGTGTGTGTGTGTGTGTGTGTGCTTGTGTGTGTTTGTGTCTATATATATATATATATATATATATTGACTCACTTGATTTTATATATATATACATAAAATCAAGTGAGTCAAGTAAATTCTTTGTGAGACAGTAAAAGCCTGTTTCATGCCATAAGCAATCATCAGCAATGGTTCTCTCTCTCACACACACACACACACACACACATGTATATATATAATGTATAGTATGTGTGTGTCTGTGCGGGTGCGCGCGCATATGTCTTCGTGTTTGTGTTTGGTGAGACGAAGCAAACCAAAATCGCACCTCCATATGTTGCGCGTACGGCTTTCGTGTCGGAGACGACTCGCAAACATAATCGCCATGGGCACCGATGTGTAAAGCAACACGGTGGGGGATTCCACGACTAAACGCATAAAAACCCGCGTTTGAGGACGAGACTGTTGCAAACGGGGAGACGGAAATAAAAGTCCGATCTCTTTCTCCCTCCCTCCTTCCCCTGTCTCTTCCCTCCTCCGTGGGAATGCCGGGAGAGAGACGCTAGTCGTCGGTGATAGTCGCGCCGTCGGTTTTAGCCGTGGCGGAAGTCGCGTCCGCCTGTCGGCCCCAGCTGATGCTCGCGCAGGCTGGCTCGCGCGTAGTACCGTGAGAGAGACGCTCCCGTGGACAGACAGCGACCTACAGAGCGCTGCAGCTGCTACGCTCAATGGCGGTCCGAAGACAATGGCCGGATTGATTGATTGATTAATTAAATACTTCCGAGACGTTCAAACCCAATAAGCGCGCCCCCGGAGGCCGGGTGGACGGAGCACCTGCTGCATCTTTAATGTTCTCCGTCGACACGGACATAAAACCCCAAAACCCAGCTGGATCAAATGTCACAAGGCTTACCGCCGGTGCCGGTCCATTTCTCCACGTACACGCGCGCACGCGCGCGCGGAGTATGAGGCTGGTTGTACCGCCGAGGCAAAGTAACGGCGCTGCCCAGCAACAGGGTGACAGAGGGCACACAGACAAACAGAATGGACATTAGCTTATTTCTATTATTTCTTTGGCTGCCTAGCAAAGTTACGGGGATAACTGTAGAGGAGTGATTTTTTTTTCTTTTTTTTCTGGAAAATATTCTTCTCCCTCTTGACACCAATAATCCATCACCGGTGCACCACTCATTAAATGACGAATGGTGCTCAGATTCACGTATAGGTACCCCCCCCCCCCGTCGGCTACCAGAAGATTTGAAAAAGAACTAATGCCAGTGCAGAATTAATGAATGGAGTGTGGGCCAGCAGACGATGCCTACACATCAAGCATGAACAGATTAAAAGAGGGGACGTGCGTGCACGCGGGCACGTGGAAAAGACAACAGCATGTGGAGAAGGTCCCGCTACACGGGTGTCTTGCTGTGCGCGCGCGATTGTCCAGTCACTGTATACCGCAGAGCCATCTGCCCTGTAGCTCCGCAAAGCTACGATATGTCACAAAGGATCAGATCAGCCTGTCTCACTCCCTCTCGCCGTCTCCTTGTCTCTCTCTCTCTCTCTGTATCTATATCTCTCATACACAAATACACGCACAAATATCCCCACGTGCACGCGCACACACATGCACACACTCAGCAGGAAGGAGTGAGAACTCGCCTCTGTACCGAGCGAGAGAGAGGTGACATGCATGCAGGCAGTGATTAGAGAACCCAATTAGGGGTTGATCATTAAAGACAAATTAGCGATACTTAATGGGGGGGTTGTCATTGGGTGTGGTTATAGTGTGGTCCTCTGCTCTGCTGCTTCTATTGTGAAATATACGTAATGTACATGCATGTTGATATAGTTGCTTATAGAAGCAGGTGCGGACAAACACAGGACACCTTCCTGTAATCCTGTTCTACCTAACCTGCTGGGACGTGAAGTCTGCTTTGACAGTTCAGTTTTTGACCATCGCCATGACCTCAGGAGGACCATTTTGTCAGGACATGATTAGCATCATGCCAGGGGTGAGGCATTGAGACAAAATTCCTCGGCTTCTCCTCAGCTGAAAATCTAACTGAACGTACGTGCGTGTGTCTTACTCTTGTAATGTGTGCGTGTCCTTCTCTGATACGTCTCCCATCCACCCGCAGGATGCAGCATCCGAGTCCCAACTAGCCATGAATTGATGCATTGAACCTTATGAGGGGCCTCAAGGGGATGAGATTTTTAATCAGTGTCAATCAATAGAGGGTGTGAGTCCCTCTGTCAGTCTGTCTGTCGTTTTCTCCCGCGTTCTGCCTCTCTCCATTGCTCTCGGTTTCTCCGTTTCTGCCCGCCAAGCAGCATGCCAATTGGAAGAGCATTTTCATAGAAACGTGTTTGTCATAAAATGACTGGCAAGATAGATGGAGAGGAAAAAGAGAGGAGAGAAGGAGAGAGAGAGAGAGAAAGAGAACACAGGACTCTCTGTCTCTCCGCTGACTCCTGCTCCCCGCTCCTCCTTTCAACATGGTACCTCTTTACATTTCACCATGGCAACAGCAGCGCGCGCGCGTGTGAAGTAAATCGCATGGTTCCTCAGCCGCCGCTGGTCTTCGTGACTTGAGGCACGTTCGGATGGTTTTTGTTATCGGCCCTGAATGAAGTGCCAGACGCTGAATGGCACCGTTGCCATCAAACAAGCCGAACGCGGCGATCTCATTGGACGCGACGAATCCAGGGCGGCGGTGGGAGAACGCGCGCCAAGCCAAGTATTTGGCGGAATTTGGCTGTTCTCACAGGCACAACAGGGCAACGGAAACACGTGTCCACACGAGTAGGCGTGTGTGTGTGTGTGTGTGTGTGTGTGTGTGTGTGTGTGTGTGTGTGTGTGTGTGTGTGTGTGTCTCAGAGTTTCCCCTGCAGATAATTGAGATTGTAAGAACGTTGCAAACTATAAAACTACACGTCAAAGTTCTTCTTTCTCTTTCTTTCCCCCTCTCTTTCTCGATCGCAGTCCTGTCTCTCTGGCGACCAGTGAGTCAGTCAGTAAGTCACTGAGTCAGTAAATTTGTCAGATGGTCTGTCATTCTCTTTTTTTTCTGGCTGGTCAGCCTCAAACATATAGCTCTAAATCCTAATCTAATCCTCGCCCTGACTCGGTCACCAGAGCACATTAGTCGATCGTCGTGCCTAATCCCACATATCCACAGGCTGATCACCGGATAGGCTCCGACGCTCTTCCTGACTTCCATCAATAAATCAGCTTGGGAATGAATGAACCCTCGTTAACAGATTTTCTGGGATCCCAAATTTTTTTTTGACTCAAATCTGAGTTTGCATTTATTATAAGGAGCGGTGGCGATAAATTCAGATTTAAGGAGGAAGATGAGTCTTCAGATGAATTTGTAGATTAATTTGGGAACCCCATTTTCAGCACTCTTTTACCCAGTTTGTGGGCATCAACAACAATAAAAGACACCATATTGAATCTATTTATGGCTAAAAATAGTGAGAATCTACTGCTGGATTACCTGAAATTTTTTTTTGATGTATTTCTGATTTCTCCCAATTTAGTGGCCAATCGATCCCTATTTTAATTCAAACACCCACCCTCGTCCTGCATGCATTCGCCATCTGCATCTCTCCGGCCGGCAGTCTCGAAGGAGACACCTCCCCACTTTCGTGACAAGGTGAATCCAGGTCGAACCACTGCTTTTCCTGACACACACAGAGACGCATTCATGTGACGAACACAAGCCGACTCCGCCCCCCTCCCGAAGACAGCGCTGCCAATTATTGCTGCTTCATCGAGTCCGGCCATAGCCGGATCTGACGAGACCGGGGCGCAAACCCCGGTCCCCAGTGGGCAACTGCCTCGACACAAAGCCGATGCTTAGACCGCTACACCACCGCGGACTGGATTGCCTGAAATGTTTGATAGAGGTTAAGTGTGAGGGTTGTGCACTAGCGGCATTCCGGGAGGTCAAGTTGTGAGAGTACAAACTGTCCCGAATGACGAACAAATTACGACAATACTCTTCCATGTTGTGCAAGACAATACACACTCTCGCTCCAAGTTGTCATGTTTCATTTTCATTTTGCGTCGTTTAAAGGTGCCATTAACGTCTTGTCATCTCTGACAGGGAGGCACGCATTGGCCACGGCCCACCGGCGACATCATCATCGCAACCAGTCATCGATTAACAAGGAGGACTTCGGCACCAGGATGCTGATCAGCGACGACTCAGCGGAGAGAGACCACCTTATCGGAGCCGGGCCGGGGCTCGGCGCAGGACTTCCGGTCAGCGGCGCCAGTCGTCATCGCTCTCATAAACACGTCCAGCTGGACTTCTCGGAGGACGACGGACCAATGGGCGAAGAGCTTACTGCGGGAGGGGCGGGCTCAGACCAGACCAGCAACGCCATGTCCGATGACGTCATCACCGTAGAGTTCCACAGCCCCGCCCCCGACACCATGCCGATGTCCGATGTCTCCCTGGGCTGGCCCAAAGCCCTGCAGCCCCAGCAGCAGAAGGGGGCGGACCCCACTGCATGGACGCTCTCCGACTTCTATGACTACCTCTCACCTGACGATGACCTCTCCGCCTTGGATACGACCCCCGATCCGGACCCTTCTCCGTCGCCCCCGGCCGACATGGAAGATGAGAACCCGCTCATGGTTGGTTCTCCTGCGGTCCCTGACAACGAGACGCCCGACGGAGACGGTGGACCCTTGCCCACTTCGCCTATGCCAGGCCTCGACAGGGGTCAGGGGTTAGGTTTGGGGGGCGCCGTGGGGCTTGATGGCTGCAGGTTGGGCTTTGTGCGTTCTGGGCCAGGGGTGTGTGTTTCCCAGTGTGATCTGGATCCAAATTTCTGCTTCAACGGAGGGGTGTGTACCGTGGTGGCAGGAATGGGAGCTTTCTGCAGGTGAGGTGAACACTTGGGAGTTTTCCGATGGAAAAATCGGGATGGGTTCATTGTTGAAGGCTGTGATTTTGAGGGAACTGCGCTGGTCATTCTGTTATTTATTGAGTTCAGTAACTTGGCCATAGAAGTGTCCCTTCATTCACCAAGCTCCTGATACGGTTCTGATGCAGACTTTATTTTATTTTTCCCTTGAAAACTCATTTGCATGTGGGTTCTTGGTGTTTGGAGGCGGACTGGTGAACAGTAATGTAGCGGGGTTTCAACAGCCCCATTTGTCTTGGTGGGATGAGTATTCATGTTTTTGTTCTCTGGGACAATAGATAAGATTAGGGCTGGGTTCAGACAAACCCCTCGTTGCCTCAGTGCACACACACACACACACACACACACACACACACACACACAGATAGCGGGGTGGCTTAATGTGTCACAAAGGTTCGTCAAGATCCCAGCAGGGTTGCAAAGGGATTAGGAGTTTTTTGGGTAAGGGGGAGAATGTGTGTGTGTGTGTGTGTGTGTGTGTGTGTGTGTGTGTGTGTGTGTGTGTGTGTGTGTGTGTGTGTGTGTGTAGACTGTGGAATACTGATCTAGATGCATTCATGCACACACATAGACACACACACACGTGCGCACACACAAGCACACACAAACACATACAGAAAGAGTGAGCAAGACAATAGTATAATAGTGACACGAAGAACATGAAGACACACAAATGGCGCTCACAAGAATACACAAAGAGACATGTACACACACAGGCCTTTAAAGCACCATCTGTTCTGGCATGCAGCCTTGCTGTAAGCTTAGGGGTTAGCTGCTTCTCACCTTGTCATACCTGCTGAGTAATAGCACACACACACACACACACACACACACACACACACACACACACACACACACACACACACACACACATTAGGGTTGACAGCGGCTCAGGAGCATGTCGTCTGGTGACTGGAGGGTTGCCGGTTCGATCCTCGGCTCCTTCTTGCAAAAATGTCAAGGTGTCCCTGTGCAAAGCCCCTAACTGCTCCTGATGAGCTGGTTGGTGCCTTGCATGGCGGACACTGCCCTCAGTGTATATGTGTGTGTGTATGTGTGTGCGTGCGTGTGCGTGCGTGAGGGAATGTGAGGCATTAATGATTGTAAAGCACTTTGAGTGGCTGTTGTAACTAGAACAGTGCTATATAAATGCAATCAATTAACCATTTAACCATTTACACACACACACACACACACACTCACTCACTCACTCACACAAACACACACACACACAAACACACATGCTATCACACAAAAATAAACAGACATGCATGCGCCTGCATGTCACATGCACACCGACACATACTTATCCTCTGATCTTATTAAGGTGCAGGCTGCGGTCTGAGTCCCTGCCCTCTGCCGGCTGTGTTCACCTCCGTCACTGTGGTCAGGCCTCTTTCACTGTACGTGTGATCAGCACGCCGCCGCAGAGGAGCTACCGCCATGTTGAAGCACGACGCCTCTCGTGAATATCACTCGCTAAGTCTGAAGAGAAGGAAGGTCAACACTGACCGAGCACAAAACCGAGAGGGGTTAAGCTTATCTTTATCACATCAAAACGTTTAATGAAGGGCGTCCGGGTAGCGTGGCGGTCTGTTCCGCTGGGATCGCCGGTTCGAGTCCACGTGTTGCCTCCGGCTTGGTCGGGCGTCCCTACAGACACAATTGGCCGTGTCTGCGAGCGGGAAGCCGGGTGTGGGTATGTGTCCTAGCCGCTGCTCCAGCGTCTTCTCTGGGCAACTGGGTGGGAAGAGCGTGATCCTCCCACGCGCTGCGTCCCCCTGGTGAAACTCCTCACTGTCAGGTGAAAAGAAGCGACTGGCGACTCCACATGTATCAGAGGAGACATGTGGTCGTCTGCAGCCCTCCCCGGGTCGGCACAGCGGGTGGAGCAGCGACCGGGACGGCTCGGAAGAGTGGGGTAATTGGCGGGATACAACTGGGGAGAAAAAAAGGGGGGGGGACTTTGAATGAAGGCCAAAATGGCTGCCTAGTCTACCCTTACTGTTTCTGGTCCATCTTTGGTGGAATTTCAATTGACCATCTCTTGCTTTCTGTCACTTTGTTTTTGTTTTTTGTTTTCCTTCCCCCTCTCTGTGGCCTGTCCTCGTCTGTCTCTCTCTTGACCCGTCTCTCCCTCCAAACCAGGTGCAATGTGCAGGACTATATCTGGAACAAGGGCACACGTTGTGATTGGGCTGTCACAGAGTTCCAGGTGATGTGTGTCGTAGTGGCCGTGGCCTCCCTGGTGCTCCTCCTCCTCTCATGATCATCGTCTTCTTCGCCAAGAGGCTGCACCGCCTTAAGAACGAGAACAAACGCCTCCGCAAACGCAGGTGTGTATATATGTCCTTGAGCAAAATGTGGAAATGGTCCTCTATTGGGTTTGTGTATTTGTGTGGCAGTGGTGGTGGTGGGGGGGGGGTACATGGGTGAGTAATTTGACAGCGGATGCGTGTGTGTGTGTGTGTGTGTGTGTGTGTGTGTGTGTGTGTGTGTGTGTGTGTGTATGCGTGCAATTTCCAGTCATTCTATCGGTCGTATAACAGTCCGGTTGTAGAGGATAGGCCAAATGTTGTGCGAGACAGGGTGTCCGGGTAGCGTAGCGGTCTATTCCGTTGCCTACCAACACTGGGATCGCCAGTTCAAATCCCCGTGTTACCTCCGGCTTGGTTGGGCATCCCTACAGACACAATTGGCTGTGTCTGCGGGTGGGAAGCCGGATGTGGGTATGTGTCCTGGTCGCTGCACTAGCGCCTCCTCTGGTCAGTCGGGGTGCCTGTTCAGAGCGGGGGGCGGGGAGAATACCGTGTTCATCCCACGTGCTACGTCCCCTGGCGAAACTCCTCACTGTCAGGTGAAAAGAAGCGGCTGGTGACTCCACATGTATCGCAGGAGGCATGCGGTAGTCTGCAGCCCTCCCCGGATCGGCAGAGGGAGTGGAGCAGCGACCGGGACGGCTCGGAAGAGTGGGGTAATTGAACGGGTGCAACTGGAGAGAAAACGTGTGTGTGGGGGGGGGGGTCCAAAAAAAAATTCATGCAAGACTGAAAAGGCAGTTGAGTCAATGAGCTTGAGAGAAAGAGAGGGAGGGAGTTTGATGGAGAGAGAGAATCAGAGCTACACAGAGGGACGAGGACGAGGGCGAGTGTGGTCAAGTGGCCAGTGGATGGAACAGTGAGAACATCCATTTAATCACATCAAACTAAACTAGGCCAGGCGGAGCGAGTGTGTGTGCCGTGCTGGTGTGTGATGAGTGTGATGATGTAGGTTTAGATAACTGTTTTATATGTTGCTGTGTGTGTGTGTGTGTGTGTGTGTGTGTGTGTGTGTGTGTGTGTGTGTGTGCACGCTTACGTACGTGCAAACATCTGTTCATTGCATCCATACGAACAGTGCATGTGCGTCTGTGTACACTTGCCTTTGCGTGTGCATGTCCTTGCGGTTGTGTGCTTGCACGTTGTGACCCATATCCGGCGGTCTCGCCCCAAGGCTCCCTGCTCCAGCCCTGCTAAGCGAGCTCTCGAGGATGAGGGCAAGACGAGAGCGTGGGGAGGAGGTTCTGCTCACGTGGGGGGGGGGGGGGTTGTAACATAAATGGTCTTTGATCGCACGACTCTTGTCTCTGACCCCCGCAGTAAGTACCGCCCTCAGAGCGGCGAGCCGCAGACGGACGGCCTGTCGGTGTCCACGACGGCGGACGGCTCGCAGCCAAACGTAAGGAAACTGTGTGACACCCCCCCACCCCCCTTCCCAAGCTCACGCCCACAACCTGGCGTACTATGACAACATTATCTGTCAGGTATGCCCAGCCTCTCCTCTCGTCTTCTTTCCTGTCCTCTCTTCCTCCGCTCTGCCTCTTTCTCACTTTGTCATGTGTGTGTGTGTGTGTGTGTGTGTGTGTGTGTGTGTGTGTGTGTGTGTGTGTTCCCCCCCCCCCTCACTGCTGTGTGCTCTTAACAGTCCATCTCTCTACTCCTCCTCTCTCCTCCTCTCCGTCCGACTCTCCCCTCTTTCTTTTCTCTGTCTGTCTGCGCTGTCCTTTTTGTTCTCGTGTCTTTCCTCTAATTTATCTTTCTCTTTTTGCCTCATTCTGCTCATCGTGTGCACTGGCCTCCCCTGTGCTGTGCTGTTCTGTCCGTTCGAGCTGAAGTTGCATTTGTCTGTACCTGTCAGTTGGTGTGTGTGCCTGACTGACTGTGTGTGCCTGAACTGAACTAACGGATAACACCCAACAGCTGACTTAAAAAGACGTTGTCTCGGGGGCGTCCGGGTAGCGTAGCGGTCTATTCCGTTGCCTACCAGCACGGGGATCGGCGGTTCGAATCCCCATGTTACCTCCGGCTTGGTCGGGCGTCCCTACAGACACAGTTGGCGGGTGGGAAGCCGGATGTGGGTATGTCTCCTGGTTGCTGCACTAGCGCCTCCTCTGGTTGGTCGGGGCGCCTGTTCAGCGGGGGAGGGGGAACCGGGGGGAATAGCGTGATCCTCCCACGCGCTACGTCCCCCCTGGTGAAACGCCTCACTGTCAGGTGAAAAGAAGCGGCTGGTGACTCCACATGTATGGGAGGAGGCATATGGTAGTCTGCAGCCCTCCCCGGATCGGCGGAGCGGGTGGAGCAGCGACCGGGACGGCTCGGAAGAGTGGGGTAATTGGCTGGGTACAATTGGGGAGAAAAAGGGGGGAAAAGCAAAAAAAAAAAAAAAGATGTTTCACACAAACACGCACGCATGCGCAGACACACACATCTCGTTTGCATTGCTACACTGTAAATGTGACAACGTAATTTTCTTTCAGATATGTGCGTGCGTGTATGCATATACGAATGTGTATTTGTGCGCGTGTGTGTGTTCTTGCTAGTGTGTGTGCTTGTGTGTAATTTTGTGTAATGCTTTCACACTCGCTCGTCTCTTGAGAAGCCAACAGTGAGCGGCTATACCTGGGAATATAAGCCCAGAAACCCTTATAACCACTACCAGGTAAGCAGAGCCAGACTGTTCACGCTACCCGTCGCTGCAGTTCTCCTTACTGGCTTTGCTTTGACCCCCCCCTCCCCCCCGCAAGCTACTGATAAATGCCAAATTTGGCTCTCCGCTTGCAACAAACCCTTAACTCCACTCGCCCTGAAAAACAATCCATCCCTAAATCTGCATCTAGCAACAGTATGCCAATTCCGCTATACCTTTAACAATTGCTTATTTTCTATAAACTGCTGAAGTCTTGTCTGCACCCCAGAGGCCGGGAGCCTCGTTACCGCTGTAGTCTCTGCCATAGACGGCCCACTCCTATCGCACCACTCCTGCTCCAACACAAACCTAACTGTGAGACAATCAATGAGAACTAAGCCTCCATTTTAGCTTAACTGCTTGCCCCCCCCCTGCATCCCTCCTGCATAGAGTTCAGTCCCTGTGCAGAAACCAAGGTTCAACAACGCCCCCCCCCCCCCCCCAACTCACCATGATTTGTGCATGTAGTAGCAGGAGGTAAATTGAATTTTGGCAGGATTCCTGTGTGTGTTTCCTGTGTGTGTGTGCGTCTGCACCTCTCTACGTGCTTATGCACATCTGCATCATTTAATGTGTTTGTATCTGCATTGGTATTGATTGTGTGCATACTGGCGATGGAAAACG
>NC_079228.1:15695131-15730131 GCF_029633865.1 Lampris incognitus | reverse complement strand
TGCGAGGGTCTAAGGACAGGATGTTGTGTTGCTGTAAAGCCCCCTGAGGCTAATTTGTAATTTGTGTTAATGAGCTATAGATATAAAATTGACTTGATAGAGCAATACTTTCCACTCATATCTTGGGATGTTTGATTTAAAAGATAATCTAATTTAATGTAATCATGACTATTCTAATTATCTGTTCACTCCCCTCCTCTTCCCTCTCTTTCTATTTGTGTATGTCCTGTTTTTCCCAAGACTCTGTATTGACAGGCGAATCCATAAAGAAAGGATTATGGCCGCTGACGGCACCACGAATTGTGCACCCCTTGCGACTGCTATGTGCCCCGTCTCAAGGTCCGATTCACTAAACACACCGTGTGACTGGTACTACTGCACAAACTCGCCCAGAAAGGTTTGCAGCTGAGTGAAATTATGCATGTGGCAACGTATAAATGGTGGCTTTGCGCCAAGAACACAGTAGACAGGTTCAACGTCATCCTTAATGTCATCAAGTACAGCAAGATCTGTTTGACCGAGGAGCGTCAGGGTGGCATATACCAACACGGGGACCGCCGGTTCGAATCCTCGTGTTACCTCCGGCTTGGTTGGGCGTCTCTACAGACACAATTGGCTGAGTCTGTGGGTGGGTGGGTGGGTTAGCCGGATGTGGGTATGTGTCCTGGTCGCTGCACTAGCGCCTCCTCTGGTCAGTCGGGCCACCTGTTCGGGGGGGGGGAGGAACTGGGGGGAATAGCATGATCCCCCCCCATGTGCTACGCCCCCCTGGTGAAGCTACTCACTGTCAGGTGAAAAGAAGCGGCTGGCTACTCCACATGTATCGGAGGAGGCATGTGGTAAGTCTGCAGCCCTCCCCGGATCGAGGAGGAGGTGGCGCGGCGACTGAGACAGCTCGGAAAAGTGGGGTAATTGGCCGGATACAATTAGGGAGAAAATGGGGGGTTAAAAAAAAAAAAAGAAAAAAAAGAAAAGAATTGTTTGACCTGCCAGTCTGTATCCAGTGAATGATTTCGGTCTCAGTTAAATCAAAAAGTGATTTCCTCCTTTGAAATCTCCGCTCCCCGGCACACCTGGCATGACGATGCCGTCGCCCGGCTACAGTCACCGCTGCCATGAGCACTGCAAAGTCTGGGCGTCAGTTACCGCCAACTCTCCGAAGACGCCAATAATTTTCACTCTAGCTGCGTGGGGTTAATAACACCATTGTTTGTGATTAGCCCTTCTTTTTTTTTTTTTTTTTTTTGCAAAGAGGCCCGTTTGCATAGAAAGGGGCCACTTCTGCAGCAGAAGTATGCATATTACCTCATTTAAATACGTGCAATTAGAACTGAGACACTATCTGATTGGCAGTGCTGTTAGGGGTGCACCCTTTGCAGGTGCTTCGAGAGTTACAGTGTCTTTTCTGTCTTATTTGTGCAGGTTTAGCGGCCACAAAAGCCGCGCAATCCTTTTGTGAATTCGCCAGTCAGTGTTCTGTCAGTGATTGTTATTTGGGGCGCTTTAACTGTGTGCTCGCCCTCACGCCTCTCAGTGCACGGCCAGCTGTTTGCTCTGCTCTATGCTGGACTGTTAGTGTGTAACCAGACATGGAAAGAGCAACAAATCATCTTCTTAGTGCTTCAACAGTATCCACCAGCAGCAACAGATACCGCTCGTTAGCGTGTAATAAATGTGGATTGAGCTCGAACTGCTGTGAGTCTCAGCCAATAGGGAAACTCCCACTTCCGTGTTTACCAGCAACGTCATTGGTCGGCCGAGCAATGGCATCAAACATGATCACTCAGTCAGTCACTCTAAACATGATCACTCGGCAACATTATCGTTTTTTTGGTTTTGGTTTTTTTGGGGGGGGGGGGGTGGAGTTTCTCCCTTTTTCTCCCCAGTTGTATCTGGCACCCCACCCTTCCGAGCCGTCCCGGTCGCTGCTCCAACCCCTTTCAATCTGGGAAGGGCTGCAGACTACCACATGCTTCCTCCGATACTTGCGGAGTCGCCAGCCGCTTCTTTTCACCTGACAGTGAGGAGTTTCACCAGGGGGACGTAGCGCGTGGGAGGGTCACACTATTCCCCCCAGTTCCCCCCCCCCCCCGAACAGGCGCCCTGACCGACCAGAGGAGGCGCTAGTACAGCGACCAGGACACATACCAACATCCGGCTCCTCAGCTGCAGACACGGCCAGTTGTGTCTGTAGGGACGGCCGACCAAGCCGGAGGTAACACAGGACATTCGTGTTTGTAGGGCTGGGCCCACTTGACGGTTCAGCCGAAAATGAGGGAGTTGAATGTCAGGCAGAGACAGACAGAAAGAGAGACGGAGAGGAATGTGATGAATTCTACAAAAAGGCCTTGGGCCGGTTTCTGTCATCTGACATTCCCCGTGTCTCTCTAGATCTGCTGTCCTCATCCTGCTGTGTATATGTAGCCCCGTCCGCCTCTCCCACCGATCCCTCCAGTGTTGTAGTCATCTTTCTTGTTCTCTGTCCATCCCTCTCTGCACTGCCAACTGAAAGTCAGCTGTGGTACAGTATAAAGTTATACAATATGGTCGCACCCATTGCTCCGTCAAAGCTATATCCTCTGGACACCTTACAAAGCTTCCTGTAACAAGAACATCAAAAAGCCCATATTGAGTTTTGCAAAGTGATAATGCAGTTTTGCAGGGTTTGGAAACGTAGGCTATATTAACTGGTACTGAATTAATTAACTAGATCATTTTAACTACCGGATCATGGATACACATTGATTTGAATGATTTACTTTTTTTTTTTTCTCCCTCCTTTTTCTCCCCAGTCTTACGTGGCCGACTACCCCACTCTTCCGAGCCACCGCCTCTGCCGTACCGGGGAGGGCTGCAGACTACCACATGCCTCCTCTGATACATGTGGAGTCGCCAGCCGCTTCTTTTCACCTGACAGTGAGGAGTTTCGCCAGGGGGTCATAGCACATGGGAGGATCACGTTATTCCCCCCAGTTCCCCCTCCCCCTCGAACAGGCACTCCGATTGACCAGAGGAAGCGCTAGTGCAGCGACCAGGACACATACCCACATCCGGCTCCCCACCCGCAGACCGGCCAACTGTGTCCGTAGGGACGCCCGACCAATGAGGGATTTATTTTAACGTGCAATGAAAAAAAACCCCACAAGGTTGCATTCCTGCATTGCGTTGCCTCTGTTACAATGAGGTATATATTTTAATCATTTTTAAACTGATTGTACTCGTTTTTTAAACAGTTTCTGTGAAGTTTTTACCTGCTGAAGCAGAAGTGAAGAAAACACAGCTGTCATGCAACCACACGCAACACAGTCGCAGTTGTGGCTCGTGTCTAGACGGTTACCCTAGATTTGCGAAACTCACACACTCTCGCACATGCACACTCAATTCAGCACAGCAGCGCTTCACAAGCATTACGTTAAGGTTCGGTTGAGGTAGAGGTTAAGTTAAGAGTCCCGTGAGAGTTTTGCAAATCTAGGGGTTGCCATCTAGACACGACCTAGAGCACCATATAAACTCTCAGGTGACATCCTCTTCTTCCCGAGACGGCCGTTCCCCGTTTTGGCTGACGGCCAGTGGACTGCAGAGGCCAAAAGGCTGATACTTTCCATAGATGAGAAAACTTCAGATGGAGGTCTCGGAGATGGGAACATCTGATTTGCTCAAAGCACAACACAAGGACGTTGGGGTGAGTGACTTCTGGATCAACATGGTTCCCCAAGCTCGATTCAAAAACATGAGAGCTACTGCAATGCTCCTACTCACAATTTCCCCTCCACATACATATGTGTGAGTCCACGTAATATGCGAGTCATCGTTTTCTTCAATGAACTCGATCAAGAACCAGGAAAGAAACAGACTCTGCAATGCACATGTTGGCCAGTGCCTCAGGACTGCCACAACAGAAAACAGGCCTGATGTCAGAAGGACTGCCTCATCCCATCACTCTCACTTCTCTCACTGATTGGTGAATGAACATCCATTTATTTCTGTCCATTTGTCCATGACTAAATGGTTGGTTTTGGACTTCTTTTGTTTCAAGAGCGCTTTTTTCCCCCCATTGTGTGACCCTCAACACAGGCTTTGAAAATCCCAGGCTTAAATTATCACTACTACCACCACCACCACCACCACCACCATTACTACTACTGGGGTGAATACTGTTGGGCTTAATACTCCTGTCTGTGCCCGACCAAGGCAATAGGAAAGAAGAACTGGAGTTGGTCCCCGGGGGCTGTACCAAAGCTGCCCACTGCTCCTGTACAATAGGATGGGCTAAATGCAGAGAACAAATCCATTGTAACTGCATAACTTTACAATGATGAAATAAAATGGTTTTTTTCTTTCTTTCTACTACAACTATTACTGCTACTAATAATAATCATCATCATCATCATAAATTAATAATGATAACAATAATTGTAATAGCAGCGACATCTGCACATAAAACAACTTTTACTGGCACAATGGGGGAAAAAATCTGCATGTTTTGGCCCTTGGCTTGGCATGCATGAAATAATTTGGCCCTTTGGGAAAACTGATTGGGAAACCCTGTGTTAGGGTTGGAGTTAGGTACTATTTATGACAATAAAAACAGTTTACTTTTAAAATGCATTATGTCATGTTATTTTGATGAGGATTCTTACATAACGGCACAACAAATGTTAGGGAAAATCTTTTGTTTATGTAAGAAAAAAAATGAACATCAGCCGATACATAATTATCGGATTTTTAAATCCTCAAATATCGAAATCGGTATCGGTCTTAAAAATCCTCTATCGGTGGGGCTCTAATTTGCTGCACTAACAAACTTCTTCAGTGCAAAAGTAAACTTTGACACCACAGATGAAACTTTAGCCTACCATGTTCTGGGGACCTGATTTGAAATTTGTGCAGCAGCCGCACATTCAAAACGTTATTTGAGGGCTGTACCACAATGCTTTATGAGACACTGATTATGTAACAGTTGGTCATTATCGGGCAAAAAAAGTTAGTGAAATGCACTGGGCCTGCGGCCAATTTACAGCAATATTTTTCAACAATGAATCCCTCCCTTATCCGGTGAAAGCAGGCTGCACTCACTTCATCCTCATTCAGCTGTCTACTGACACAGTGGAGGGTCATAGTGCTGGCTAATGGGAGAAGAATGGATGCTTTCTCTTCCACCTTGCTAAATGAGGAAAAACAAGGCGGGGGT
The DNA here is from genome assembly GCF_029633865.1 of Lampris incognitus. Classification (NCBI taxonomy): domain Eukaryota; kingdom Metazoa; phylum Chordata; class Actinopteri; order Lampriformes; family Lampridae; genus Lampris; species Lampris incognitus. The sequence continues at coordinate 15,724,940 of NC_079228.1, read as the reverse complement.
TCAATTTAGCATAAAAGCTGAGCTGAACTACATCCACACGTGGTCTGGGCCAGCCATGCATTCTCTAGGAATTATCCTGCATATGCAGAGCTGATCTGCTTGCTTATTCTCTCTCTCTCTCTCTCTCTCTCTCTCTCTCTCTCTCTCTCTCTCTCTCTCTCTCTCTCTCTCTCTCTCTCTCTCTCTCTCTCTCTCTCTCTCGCGCACACTCACACGCATAAATACATGCATGCAAACAGACACGGTTGCCTTCTGCATGCACACTTAGAAAGCACTGCAGTAAGTCACAGATCCTTAACAGGTTCATTGTGCTGGTAAGGGAAGATGGACTTAAGAGATACAGAAAGAGCAAAACAAACTGGACATGTATCTTATCAACACAGACAGCCTGAACTCGTCCTATACAACCTGTGAAGGTAATGCACAATGCTCCGGCACGGCTGCTCGCATGTACCAATAATTATCCCTGGACACATCGATCCTAGAAACCCCTCCCCTGCTTCCACGTAAGGACACGGCCCTCACTTAGATTTTTAAATCTGACCATTATACAAACCTGACGGAGCGACTTGGCTTCTAGCACAGGACATCATAAGCTCTTAAATAAATGTTTGCACACGCATACATGCACAAGATCATGCATACCTTCCTACTTAACAGTGCTAAACTGGCTATTGTAGGACAAGAGCGTTGCCAGCCGCAGCATCACCCTTTCGAGTGACTGAACAGATGTGGTCCTCATCCAGCAAGACAGATAATGCAAATGAAAGGAGAAACAGTTTCAAGGGCCTATATAACCGCCGGCTGCCTGGGAAGATTGGTAGGTACAGCGAGGCTGGTTGAGAAAGGCACACATTTGTATCACTCGATGCGCTGACAGAAAAGTATTTTTACAGCAGACGGATAAGCCAGATCTGTATAGCAGGGGTGTCAAACCTATTTTGACCTAAAATGTATCAATGCATTTGCCAAGTTTTGTAAATCTCGAGTCGAGCAGTGCCCTTGAAAAATATAATGTATCACTGTTATTCGCTGTATCACTGCTGGCCAGTTCCTCACAACACAAAGCTACAGATTTCATGGAAAAATTGCATAATTCATAATCAATGCATCATAAATACTATATAAAATAATTTCTCCTGTATGCATAAGCGGAGCGACCATGGGGGTAGAGGGGGCAACCACCCCAGGGCCCACACTCAGTAGGGGCCCTGCTGTTTTTACAAAACTAGTCCCATCAGCACCGCCAGAGGCGAACAAAGTTTCAGCCATTAAAAGCTGCTAGTGCAGTGCCAATTCGGGTGTAATCCCCCCTCTGACCACAATGTGGGTTGCAATAGCAGAGTGGCGCTGTTTGTCCGGTCACCACGGGAAGAACGTGTCTGTGTGTATGTATATGTAGGTCCTTCCAATTTTTGAGACAACCACTCATCCAAACAACTTCATACTCGGCACTGCACTTCCTTGAGTCCTCAACAATACACCCGCCAAGTGTGAAGTTGATCGGATGAACAATTGTCGAGAATATCGAGGGACAGTCCTACACACAGACATGAACAGAGACTCCTTCCATTTTAGTTAGTTAGATTTGTGTTCGTGCATGGATGAGGCCAGACTATCCAGTCTCCCTTTGCACTGTGCTGAGTGGGACATCACTGACAAAGACAAAGTGGCTGGCAGGTTTGCCACCATGACGGAGAGGAGCATGAAGTCTGAAAAAGGGGCCGTGATACGTATGTACAAAGTTTGTTAACCTGTTCAGATTATTTTGTTCTAATTAGGATGGTGGAATACACAAATGGACTAAATTACAACAGGCTGAGCAGGGACAACAATCTGTGAGTGAAACATCCATATTTATTCTTTATTAACATAAACTTTGGATGTGAAGAAATCAGTCAGAATGTTAAATTAATCTGCTGTTTAACTCCATGCCTACCGAATCTCGGCACTTGTCTGTGTCACTGCCTGTGGTGTTGTCGACCGCTGTGTCTATTTTATGTTTGACAAGTCATGTCAATTTTATTTTTATAGCCCGATATCATAAATTACAAATTTGCCTCAATGGGCTTTACAGCAACACAACATCCAGTCCTTGGGCAGGCCTTGTAGGCCTTGTATAGTGTTGTATCCCGCTGTGTCTATTTTATGAACCGACATGGTACTGATACAGTGCACCTGGCCCGTCGCTCTCTATCGGTGGTGGTGCTGAACTGTTCGGCAATCGATGCACTTGTGCTGTCCTCGTTGCTGAAAGAGTTGAACACGACTGTCAACCTGCTTTCTTTTTTTGGTCTTCAGACCAGGCTTGTCTGACAAAGTGGCTTCACGGTATGTTTTCTTAGACAAAACGTTGCTTGGCTAAATAAGTGACAATTTTTGTTTGATTTGATTTTGATATACTTTATTAATCCCCATAAGGAGATTCTTTCTCTGCATTTACCCATCCTAGCTTTGTAGCTAGGAGCAGTGGGCAGCCGCCTAGAGTGCCTGAAGACCAACTCCAGTTCGTCTTGCCATTGCCTTGGTCAGGGGCACAGACAGGAGTATTAACCCTAACATGCTTGTCTTTATAATGGTGAGGGAAGTCAGAGCACCCGGAGAAAACCCACCACAGACACGGGGGGATATGCAAACACCACACAGGACGACCTGGGACGACCCCCAAGGTTGGACAACCCCGGGGTTCAAACCCAGGACCTTCTTGCTGTGAGGCAACAGAGCTAACCACTGGGTCATCGTGCCACCCAGTGGTTAGCTATGGATAGGATATGATAGGCTATATAAGTTATTTTACAGTTGTGAATGGACAACCCCGGGGTTCAAACCCAGGACCTTCTTGCTGTGAGGCAACAGAGCTAACCACTGGGTCATCGTGCCACCCAGTGGTTAGCTATGGATAGGATATGATAGGCTATATAAGTTATTTTACAGTTGTGAATGGACAACCCCGGGGTTCAAACCTAGGACCTTCTTGCTGTGAGGCGACAGCGCTAACCACTGGGCCACCGTGCCGCCCAGTGGTTAGCTATGGATAGGATAGGCTATATCAGCTATTTTACAGTTGAGAATTTTAAAATTACTATCAGAAGGGCTCCTCGACAATGCTTCACCCCCTCTGTGCTGAGAGCCTAGCTCCGCCCCTGCCTGTATGTATACGAGTATGTTGGTTGGCACGGTGGTTTACAGTCACCAACCTCGTTTCCATCCAATTGTTTTTGTGAGAATTTTGTCACTTTAAGTAAAAAAGGCTTGATGTAAATGGCAAATAATGAATAAGATCCTGAAAATTCACATAAAAATTTTTTTACGCTCAGTTGAGGTGGATACATTTCTTATTCGATAAAATGAAATTCCATAAATAACAATGGAAATGGACTTACCAAACAAAAAGTGAAATGCAAATAACAGATACAGGTGGAAAGAAGAGAAAATTTAAAAAAAAACATAACAGCAGCATAATCCAGCTGTTTCCTGCTGTTTATCAAGATTTGTCAAAAAAATCTGTTAACCAATGGTTAGTACAAGCCCTGGACCATGTGGGAACTAAGCCTTGGACTAAAGTGGACATCAGCTGAACCAAAAGAGCAACAAAAACTTTGCCAATATGAACCAGATAGACTCTGTCCATCTTTCCCTTGGGTGTGGAAAAACAGACATGAGGTAGGACACATTGGCCCGTGTTCGGGTCTATTTCCATTTGCACAGATCTAATGGAAAAATCAAATCAGGGGGCGCCCGGGAAGCATAGCAGTCTACTCCGTTGCCTACCAACAGGGGGATCGCTGGATCGAATCCCCTTGTTGCCTCAGGCTTGGTCGGGCATCCCTACAGACACAATTGGCCGTGTCTGCGGGTGGAAAGCTGGATGTGGGTATGTGTCCTGGTCACTGCACTACCGCCTCCTCTGATCAGTCGGGGCGCCTGTTTGAGGGGGAACTGGGGGGAATAGCGTGATCCTCCCATGCACTGTGTCCCCCTGGCGAAACTCCTCACTGTCAGGAGAAAAGAAGCGGCTGGCGACTCCACATGTATTGAAGGAGGCATGTGGTAGTCTGCAGCCCTCCCCGGATCAGCAGAGGGGGTGCAGCAGCGACCGGGACAGCTCGGAAGAGTTGGGTAATTGGCCAAGTACAATTAGGGAAGGGGGAAAAATCCTCCCCCCTAAAAAAAAATCAAATCAAACTTTATTTGTATAGCATCTCTCATGAGGTTAGTGCAATTCAAAGTGCTTCAGAGATGACCGAAGAGCCGATAATAAGACAGAAGACAGAGCAATTTAAGACAATTTGAGCATAATGAAAATAAGTAGCTAAATAAAAGCTATAGATTAAAAAGATAAAACAAAGACAAATAAAATCGATAAGAGGGATAAAAAATATATGAGAATATTAATAATAAGATCCATCTATCCATGATCCAAACCGCTTGTCCTGCCCTCGGGGTCGTGGGGATGCTAAGAGAGATAATAAAATGGAATATAATTTCATAACATAAATACAATAAGATAAGTGAACAAGATATACGTAGTATGTAATGTCTACAAACCATTCCTCATCAAAAGCCAGGCTGAAGAGGTGGGTTTTAAGTTTACGATTATAAAGATTTCAACACTCCCAGCTGCTCTCACATCCTCAGGCAGAAAAGAACCCCAATCCGCATGACTTTTATTGGGGTACTTAAATATTTGCCTGAACTTTATTCTAAAGTTGACTGGAAACATGTCTACTGTCCCCTAACAGCTCAGGTCCCAAGGTCCCAGATTGATCCCAGCTCTTCTCTGTGGTGTTTTTTCTATGTGTGGGATTCCTCTGAAAAAAGACATGCATACTAAGTAAATGAGGAACTATGAATGATTTGTGTCTGTGGGCCCTGTGACAGACTACTGACCTCTCCAGGGTCTCTTCCTGCTTTGAAATGCCTGCTAGGCTCCAACTCTCTTCTATAGCTCCTCAATGGATAAGAACGTACTGGCAAAGCATAAGTTACCGAATGTGAGTATGTATAACTACATTCCTCCGCCAAACTGAGACTTCTGGCATTGGGGATATTCTAGCTAGCCTGTCGTTATCAGGGCATTAGGTCTGAGCATAGCCATGTGTCATGATGGATCAGTGCTTGAATTTATTCTTCATATTAGAAAAGGTATGATGGTTTGAAACAGACTGATAACTAGAAGGCACGTATTCTGATATGGAGATATTTTTCCACACATCCCCACAACATGGAGGCAACTCTACCTGACAACAGATTCTGGTGATGGAACGTCAGCACAATATTTCTCACACTCAGATGACACCTATCAAGTTTGATAAATATAATGCACACAATCTAGTAATGCAACACTATCTTTGAAGGTATAATGCATAGGATTTTCCTTAAAAACGATGTATAGACTCATACATAATCCCTCCCAATTATGACTTATGACCCACCAGACGTGTGTGGTGGTGTCCGTACCTGCAGAGACCCTGTCCTCTGCCTGTATTATCTTATTTTTCCTATTTTGCTATGTATGGGACGTTACTGGGCGTTAACCTTTGGGATGCGGTACTCTATAAAAACGTAGCGACCTATGGCATCCAGGTGGTATGGCGGTCTATTCTGTTGCCTACCAACGCGGGGATCGCTGGTTTGAATCCCCGTGTTACCTCCGGCTTGGTCGGGAATCCCTACAGACACAATTGGCCGTGGCTGTGGGTGGGAAGCCGGATGTGGTTATGTGTCCTGGTCGCTGCGCTAGGGCCTCCTCTGGTCAGTCGGGGCACCTGTTCGGGGCGGGGGGGGGGGGATAGTTATTCTCCCACATGCAACGTCCCCCTGGTGAAACTCCTTACTGTCAGGTGAAAAGAAGTGGCTGGCGACTCCACATGTATCGGAGGAGGCATGTGGTAGTCTGCCGCCCTCCCCAGATCGGCAGCGGGGGTGGAGCAGCGACCGGGACGGCTCAGAAGAGTGGGGTAACTGGCCACGTACAATTGGGGAAAAAAAAAAGGGGGGGGATTAAAAAAAAGATGTTTTAGTCTGACTACCGAAGGGGTAGACCAGGTGCCAGATCGAGATTGTACGCTCGCATCCGAGAGGAAGCTACGACAATGGTGGACACAGCGCCAAAAAGATGCAAATATAGAGAGGCGAAATGCCAAGCGGACAAAGTTCGTTCCAAAACGAGTGAATCTGGGGTTGGCTTTCACCCACTGGCAAGCACTGAAGGAGAGGATGGGGATGAAGAGCGACACGGAGTTGGCCTGTGTTCTGGACACTGCAGTCAGAAGGCGTGTCCTTCTGGTGTTGTTGAGCCGGGGGGGGGGGGGGGCAACTTTGAACGTTGTGTTTATAAACCGCAACCAACAAATCTTACTCGTTCCACCTTTAATGTGAAGGGCACTGCCATTTTACCCTGAGGTGCAAGTTTTGAGTTCTTGCTTTCAAAGCAGCACTGGGCAAAGTTCACCAGATCATCTGAGACCAGTCAGTTTGTGTATGATGACATTAAAGAAACAATCATGTCAAAAAGTTTTTTTTCTCTTTTCTTTGAAACTCGGCTTTCAGTTCATTCAGCAGTCCGATGGGGTCAGCAAGTAAAGTTAGACCTAGACCCAGGAGCCACTACCCGTCCACAAGCCGTGCATACTCCACTCGGCTTGCTTAAAAAAATCCTGTGATCTCAGGCAACAGCTTCCTAAAAGTACTCTCAGCTCAACCAGCACACGTCAGTGGGCAGGAGCGGGCCTTTAAGTAACAGTAACACTCATCTATGCAAGAGCAGAAAAGCCTCTTCTGGAGCCTCCATGCCAGAACTGGGTTCAATCTTCACAACGATATCTGCTGGGTCTTTTATATTTAGCCTTTTTATGCAGAGTGCCTGCTGGGCAAAGTTAGGGAAAGGATCATTTCATTTGCAGACTGCAATAATCCCTCTACTCTTGACAAGCAATAGCAGGTGCCCCATAAGTTGTAATGGAAAGAGTTAACCATGTGGTGTTTGAGTCTTATTTGCCGATACATTTTTTAAAAAATCCTCCAGCAAAAGAGTGTGAAGAGTCAATATGAAGCATGCTGCGATCAAATGGCAGTTTCTAACTGATTAATACAATCCATCTTAACATTATCAGAGTGGGTGGCGTAGCGGTCTATTCCATTACCTACCAACACGGGGATCAGCGGTTCAAATCCCTATGTTACCTCCGGCTTGGTCGGGCATCCCTACAGACACAATTGGCTGTGTCTGCAGGTGGGAAGCCGGATGTGGGTACGTGTCCTGGTCGCTGCACTAGCGCCTCCTCTGGTCGGTCGGGGTGCCTGTTCGGGGGGGGGACTGTGGGGGAATAACGTGATCCTCCCATGCGCTACGTCCTCCTGGTGAAACTCCTCACTGTCAGGTGAAAAGAAGTGGCTGGCGACTCCACATGTATGGGAGGAGGCATGTGGTAGTCCGCAGCCCTCCCCGGATCAGCAGAGGGGGTGGAGCAGAGACTGGGACGGCTCAGAAAAGTTGGGTAATTGGCCAAGTACAATTGGGGAGAAAAAAGGGCCAACATTTTTTATATATATATATACACACACACACACACACACACATATATATATATATCAGGATATATACATCAGGGTGGAGTCTATGATCTACATACCTTATGAACTTAAAACTAAAAATGAACAAAAAGTTGATGCATTTTTGAAACCAATGTTAATGACCAAGACCAGGTGTTGTATTCCGACCAGAAAACAACTTAGAAACACAACAGTGCTGTATCGTAGTAGTGCAGTCAAACAAACTGTGATGAAGAAACAGGAAGTGACTTATTACGACGTGAGATGTCAGGTGACTATTCTGTGAACCTTCATCCTACGACCTTTTTGAACATGGTCTAGTTATTACTTGTGTTGTTACAGAGAGTTTGCAAAATATGTTCACTATTATTTCCATTTGTTCTTGTATTCCTCCTGCCTGTGTATTTTATTTTGTAATTTTGGCATGTTCGAAATAAAAGATCAATCCAAGAAAAGAAAAAAACCTCACCTCACCTAGGTCGTCCGTCAGCATGCCCAAACAGGGTTTCGGTTGCGCATGCTTGTTTAAAGCATGGGGAGCTACTCCACATGCAGTTCGATGGTTCGCCGCTAACTGGAGATTCTACTCTATTCTATTCTATTCTGTGAAGGTGACGTTATATTATTCGGTTAGACAGAAAGATAAACAAAGTGAAGGGCGTGTTGGCAAGCAGGTAAAAAGGGAGACAGGCTGACACTTGTGAAGTGCATCCAGAGTAGCATGTGGTCTTACGGTTGAGCTGGTTTGAATGTTATCAGATTGTGCCCCACTAGAGATAAAAGAGAAAAGGGCACATTTTGGCCTTCAAGGTTTGCCTCAGCAATCAGAGCTGACATTTGAATATATGGACAGGCAGAGCGAATCCTAAGTGCACATCAGCTAGAAAAGGATATCACCGGTGAAAAATAATTGGCATTATTCCAGTGTGTATACCAACAACTTCTGTAAAAGAGTAGCCAACAATAGACTACCTTGTCTCTTTGCCGAAGCAAAATGTCACACACATAATTGGTTGGAGATGCACTTTTGATCACCTTTTCGCACTAAGAGCTGGAACGCTCAGAAATACTTAACACCACAACTATTGCTTTCAACCTCCGGCATTGCTACATCTCGAATATTTGCTACCGCAGAGAAAATAAAAACCAGTGTCCTAGAAAAGTAATGAAGTGCTGTTGCACAAGCAGCAGTGACTAGCAACAATTTGGTCTTGATAAATCAATGGCCACCTTTTTTTCCCAGGAACACATTGTATGAGGCGCGATGAAAGGTGCCAAGTGTTTGGAATGCCGTTTCTCTCCCTGTGAGCCTTGGATAACAGTTTTTCCTTCAGGTTTGCCCCTGCCAGAAAACTGCCCTGAGCGAGGCCACAAGTTGGCAGCGCAGTTAAAATAGTACAACGGGGGGGGGGGGGACCCCACAATGTTATGATCTTGGGCTCTGTTCCAAACATTATGGCATACTAGTCTCGTGAAGCTATGTGCAATACACAGTGCAATTTTCGTTGGTCAGGTTCCAAAACCTACATTATACAGGGAGTGAAACAATATGCACCCCTGTGTGGAGGGAGGACTGTAGCCCCTGACGCCTGAGGAGAAAGACTTCATAACACATAGCTCAGCCATTGGGCTGGTAATTGACTTCCGTCTGCGTGTGTGTGTGTGTGTGTGTGTGTGTGTGTGTGTGTGTGTGTGTGTGTGTGTGTGTGTGTGTGTGTGTGTGTGTGTTCTTGTTTTTGTAGACGCTGAGTGTGTGTGGAGCACTTCCTCTCTTAAGGAAACTGAGATACGGTTGAATTTACACATGCTCCCTCTGACAACCTTGCTAGCCAAGAGCCCGGCGTCTAATTGACAGTGGAGCACTAGCATGCAAGAAAAAGCTGCAAAAGTGTTATAGATGCATCTGCAAAATCCACTTGTTCTTGTATGGACACACACAGTCACATTTTCTAGGCACAAGCACACACAAGCATGCTACACAGACACATATGCACACACACAAACACACAAAAAAAAACCACACACACAGCCTTCATTCAGCAGTGTACAATACCCCTTTTCATTCTTTTCTGCACTTGTGATTCTCTGGGTAGGATGTGAGTGGGTGAGAGAGAGCTAGACACACCGACAGACAAGACAGACAGACGGACAGAAGGACAGAAGGACAGACAGACAAAGGGTAAGGCAGGGATTTGTGGTCAACCAATGAGAGGAGAGATGTTCCCTGAACACAGTGTGACTGAGCACGCCTGGTCCCCTGACCTGACCCTTTGCTAACGTGCCCGGGGATGTGCCACAGTGAATGTATCTGGGGTCAGCAGTTGATATGACGTGAGCCCAAGGGCAACAGTCCACCTGTGCCATGAGACATGCACCTTTAAGAGGCTTCCCATGCTGTGACAGTGGCCTCTCTCTGCCCTAACGTCTTACTTTGCTGAAGAAACAGGTGGACAGGACATACTGCTTGGGGTTTTTTTTTTTGGGGGGGGGGGTTGCTGTTGTTTTGCTATCCAAACTGTCACAGCTGTCCGTGTTGGGTTAGAAGCTGGGAGAGGAGGCGGTCAGACTCAAAACTGCAATTGAGGCATGACCCCTTTGGTAGTCAACCCAAAACACCCCCCTTTTTTTCTCCCCCATTGTATCTGACCAATTACCCCACTCTTCCAAGCCATCCCGGTCGCTGCTCCACCCCCTCTGCCGATCCGGAGAGGGCTGCAGACTACCACATGGCTCCTCTGATATACGTGGCGTTGCCAGCCGCTTCTTTTCACCTGACAGTGAGGAGTTTCGCCAAGGGAACATAGGGCGTGGGAGGATCATGCTATTCCCCCCAGTTCTCCCTCCCCCCTGAACAGGCGCCCCAATCAATTAGAGGAGGCGCAAGTGCCGCGACCAGGACACACACCCACATCTGGCTTGCCACCCGCAGACATGGCCAATTGTGTCTGTAGGGATGCCCGACCAAGCCGGAGGTAACACAGGGATTCGAACCGGTGATCCCCATGTTGGTAGGCAATGGAATAGACTGCTACACTACCCGGAAGCCAACCTAAAACATCTTCTCTGTGTGGCCAAAGTGACTCACGGGGAGCCATGTCAGACGCTATCCTCATCCTTGACCACTGCAGTCTGTGTTGCACCGCGACATGACAGTCACTTCTGTACTGAACTGCATCGTCAAGTGCATTCGGGTTTGGCCAGCTTGGCTGACTCACCACAGAGCCTCAAGTACCAGACACAGTGAAATATGCAGCTATTTCTTAATAGTCAACAGACTAGACAAAACACTTCCAAATAAATCAAGCCGTTTTCTAAAGCTTATTACATACCCGCTTGGATTTTAAGGTTTCTGGGTAATCCAATTAAGTAAATCCTGCAACACTATAAAGAGATAAAAAAAAACCCCAACATATTTTAAAATGTATTATGTAACTGTATTTGAATCTGTTCTGTGGTTTTCAAGTCTCTCCCTTGTAGCTGTGAGGAATTTGGCACTCATATATAGCAATTTGAGAGTCAATTAGCTTGGTCTAGCCACGTGTACTCAGACGTGCCAAGATAAAACAACAGGGTAAACTGTCAGGTTGGCACATGGTAAACAAACTAATAAACTGCTCATATTTTCCATGGGACCATTCAGTGTCAAATAGACGTCAAGGATAATATTACTTATTGCCTGGCAGTACTTCTTGGCACCAGTCCTGAGTGCTCTGCCTCAATTCCAGTGTTGACTGATTTTAAAATTGAGAGCTGGGAGCATGGCCGAGGGTTTCGTGATTACATTTTTGAGGGTGTTTTTACACGAGGAAAACCTTTCTTTGTGCCCTGACAGCAGCCACAATAGCCATTCACTGGCCAGTAGGGTAGCATTTTTGCCAAACAAAATGCAAAAGAAAAAAGAAAAAAAAAGCTGTGTGCTACATAGGATTTCATCTTGGCCGTCTAAAGAAAATTGAAAATCTATCACATATTAAGTGAGCTCCCTGGGCATGCAGAGCACAAAGCTCCCAGGAGTCCATCTGACCTAATCTAGTCACAGTTTACAGCAGGAGATATGGTGAAAATCAACTTCAAATTGGCCTTGGTTTAAAACTTTTATCCTTTTTTGGAGCAGCGTGAGCATGCAGGCTCATGGAGGTGGTTCGGCTCCCATGTGCACTAAGGCCCAAGTTGTGGTCTGAGGAGACTCGTTACTCACTGAGCATACTTTGGGTTTTATGGCATCCCACTGACCTGGATTGTCAGTATACTAAAAGTATTCATCCCTCAATATAATCCCCTATTGAAAGCTGAGGACTGCTACACCACATAATCAGTCATGCAGGTAAGAGGTGCAGGAATCCCTGCCAAGGCTGCGACAACACTGGAATGAAGAACTATGCCGAGAGTCAGCTGTGATGCTGAGATAGACGGGGGATGGATGAGGGTATACAGTACGAGAAGAGACGGCAAGAAGAGAGGGGAAAGTGGGATGACAGCGCAAGTGAGGATTGTAAATGGAGAGCTTGGAGAAAAATATAACAGATGGGTGGAAGAACTTTCTCTCCTTCCCTTTCAGGGTGTATTTGTGGTTTTGTCAGCACAGATGTGCTTGCGGCAGGTCAAAACTGTGACCTTTGTCACATGAAACCAATGACCCCGTTGACCTTTTTGAGCCCCATCAATGTTGACAATTTGATGATGCGAAGATCCAATATGGAGTAAAGATTGACAAAAGCAATGGATCGCAGTGGACAGTGTGTGTGAGCACTTTACCCGTCCCATCACTCGCTGCTGTAGACCACCAACGTGGTTTTGGCGCCCATGTGAAAAACAAAAGTTTAAACAAAAGCCAAAATTCAAAACAAGCAACTGGCATCATCATCTCACCCGCACACCTTTGCATGCTGGGATACCTTATGAGACGTTCTACTGCCGGGGACTACGAGTTCATAATGGATTTATGCCCCTTTTCCACTACATGGTACCGGCTCAACTCGACTCGACTTTTTCGTTTTCTATTACTGGAAATACCGGCATTTCGATATCTGTTACCACTTTTCTGGTACCACCTTTGTCGAGGTTGCAAAAAAACTGGAGCGGGTACCAAAATCAACGCAGACCAGCTACACTGAGGGGGTCCTGTTACGGTAATGGAAAATGACACTGCAAGTCGAGTCAAGTCCAGTTGAGCCAGTACCATGTAGTGGAAAAGGGGCATTAGACACCAGGGACCATGCTACAGTAGAACAGTGAAAACGCCAAGGAAAGCTTCTGAACGCTGCACTGAATTTGTCAGACTCAGTAAGCATGTTAAAAAAAAAAACCCAGAAGAGTGTACTCAGCAGAGTGCAGATCTCCACCAGGCGTATCTCCCCTTCTCCGGTGCTCGGACTTGGTGACAAACCACCCTTTTTTTCGCCTACCGGGAGAAAGAAAATACGGAGGCACTGCCTGCGTATCTCCCCTTCTCCGCTGCTCAGAGTCAGACTTAGACAAAGACTAGCTGAGGAGTCAGCACTCAATTGCAGTATAAAACAGGTTTTTCAAAGGTTCTGAATCAGAGCAACCATGAGAGGTCCTTCCTCATACAGTCATAACTGTGCACAAAAATGACTTGGCTTACAGGCCCGGTAGTATGCGAGATTAGAAGCGGACAGATTGCACTGCGCCCAAGTTGAATCAACGGGAAATATGGCGGGGGGGGGGGGGTTACTATGCAGCACTCATGCTACAAAATCTACTTAATAAAAACGTTTTGCAGGCGTCCGGGTGGCATGGTGGTCTATTCCGTTGCCTACCAACACAGGGATCTCCGGTTCGAAGCCCTGTGTTACCTTCAGCTTGGTCGGGCGTCCCTACAGACACAATTAGCCGTGTCTCTGCGGGTGGGAAGCCAGATGTGGGTATGTGTCCTGGTTGCTGCACTAGCGCCTCCTCTGGTTGGTCGGGGGCGCCTGTTCAGGGGGGAGGGGGAACTGGGGGGAATAGCGTGATCCTCCCACATGCTACGTCAGGTGAAAAGAAGTGGCCGGCGACTCCACATGTATCAGAGGAGGCATGTGGTAGTCTGCAGCCCTCCCCCAGATTGGCAGAGGGGGTGGAGGGGGCTCAAGCCAGCCACCCTCCCTCTCATCGAAGTAGGAAGTATTACCAAATATTTTATTAAATAATTAGGTCTCGCGAAAATATACGTGCTGTACATAATAGGGTGGGGCTTTTTGTTATAGCAGCTTTCAGTTTGCAGACGGTATCTTTATTCAACTGAATTCTCAGCTCAACTTTTGGCCATACACAGTTGGAGCTCCGGTCAAAACACTGAACGATTCAGTGAACAAATCTTTTGAACGAATCTTTTAATGAACTAATTCTAATGATTCAGTACAGTGAAAAGAACTGATTTGCCCATCAGGAACACCCGCCCTACAATTTTTTTTGGCTTTCCCCCCCTTTTTTGCCCCCCAATTGTATCTGTCCAATTACCCCACTCTTCTGAGCAGTCCTGGTTGCTGCTCCACCTCCTCTGCCGATCCAGGGAGGTCTGCAGACTACCACATGCCTCCCCCGATACATGTGGAGTCGCCAGCCACTTCTTTTCACCTGACAATGAGAAGTTTCGCCAGGGGGACATAGCACATGGGAGGATCACGCTATTGCCCCCAGTTCCCCGTCCCCCGAACAGGCGCCCCAACCGACCAGATGAGACACTAGTGTAGCGACCAGGACACATCCCCACATCCGGCTTCCCACCTGCAGATACGGCCAATTGTGTCTGTAGGGACGCCCGACCAAGCCGGAGGTAACACAGCGATCCGAACCAAGAAATCCCCATGTTGGCAGGCAACGGAATAGATCGCTACGCTACCTGGACGCCCATACTCACCATACTCTGCCTCTGATTGGCTAGTACTCGTTACCTTTGTTTGGGCATGGGGAGTGAGATGGTTATGGTAAGAATATCAGGGTCAGAGCCAATATGAGGCAACGCAGGGTGCAGTAGGACGTCTCCGCAGAATGTGGGCAGGAAAAAATAACGACAAAGAGAGAGAGAGAGAGAGAGAGAGAGAGAGAGAGAGAGAGAGAGAGAGAGAGAGAGAGAGAGAGAGAGAGAGAGAGAGAGAGAGAGAGAGAGCTGCTAAATTTCAGGCGCACTAGCGCGAACAGTGAAGATGTTTAGTCACACATGACAGATTCTTGGTTGCATGGGGAGCCCTGCGTTCGGGTCTGGTCTGGGTTCATGTATCATGTGACTGGTACGATCAGGATGCATGTTGCTGAGCCGGAAACAGGTCACATGAGTTTCATTATCGTATGTCTCCTACATATGAACAAATACACAGGAAACTAAAGAAATAAAAAATTCTCTCTAAAGCGTTTCAAAAACTCTCGGTGGCAAGCTGCCAAGTGATTTTCTCACCTCCTCGTGTGAAATACAGCATTACACAGGCGTCTGAATACGTGAAAACGGTAACTGGGGTCTTTTTATTGATGCGGATTTAAGTAGTGGAAAAGGGGTGCAACAGGTGTCTCTACTGATGATGGTTGTTCACCCGGGGTGGTGGGCATCTGCTGAATACCAATGGAGTCTACTTATCTCTCCCGTGTACAACAACTTGCAGAGACTGGCGTGTACCCCTGCTTTCTGATCTTTAAAGGTAAGATGGAGACGTGAAATACATTTTCAAATCCCCACAATCCTCCAAAACAGCCGCCGGGCAAATCGTGGTCTTACAAATTTGTTAAGAGGAAAGCGCTAATGTCCTCGGCTGTGAAGCAATACACACCGGCTCGGAGCAACCCCGGGGCAGACGACGGCACAAACTCTGGATACTGACATACAAAACAATCTTCTTTTTTTTTTTTACTTAGAAGTCAGAAAAATGAAAGGCGACGAAACAGTTTGTCAGCCTTTCTTCAACGCCGTCTCACAGTTATGGTGGAAAAGCCAGGCACTCGGCCTGACAGCACAGTGATCTCTGATCCGGCCAAGTTTTCACAAAACAACCGAGATGTTATATCAAAAACGTTTCCATCCCAGACAGCGAGGCGATGCAGATGAGAGGGCGCCGCCACCCCACCCCGGGCGCCCCCCGGTAAATGTACACCATATGCACTTTCACATTTCTCTGGGCTACACTGGGCTCTTTGTTCCACGGGAGACTGGGGGGGGATTTCATATGGGAGTCTGCGTGACATTTTCGGCTTCGTACTCTTCCCTTGGAACTGGTCTTTTACAAAGAGACGGCAGTTGTTTAATTTGGCGAGGAAACGCAACAAACGGAGCCAAAGACGGCAGACAAACAGCGAGTGAGGACACATGACAGCTAGGTGTGGCGATACGATCTCGCTCGAGACTTTTGCCGCTGGCGTAATTCAGTGAAAGGCTCAGAGCTTCCAAAAGGTTGCGAAATAAAGAAAGCACGTGCACGGCTACTGATTGTGCACAGCGATTAACTCGTCGTGCAAATTGTATGAGCCCTCTTAACAGCGCGTTTCTATTCATTACACTGCATTAGAGGAGCGGTAACCTTTAAACAAGAGTAAAGAGGAAGGAATTTTTTTTTAATGATTCGTCCATCCATCCATGCATTAACCAAACCGCTCATCCTGCTCTCAGGGTCAATGGGATGCTGGAGCCTATCCCAGCAGTCATTGGGCGGCAGGCGAGGAAACAACCTGGACAGGCCACCAGACCATCACAGGGCCCACACACACACACACACACACATACACACACATTCACACCCAGTGATAATTTAGTACGGCTGATTCACCTGACCTACATGTCTTTGGACTGTGGGAGGAAACCGGAGCCCCTGCAGGAAAGCCACGCATACACGGGGAGAACATGCAAACTCCACACAGAGGACGACCCGGGACGACCCCCAAGGTTGGACCACCCCGGGGCTCGAACCGAGGACCCCTCTTGCTGTGAGGCCACTGCGCTAACTACTGCGCCACCATGCCACCCTTTAATGGTTCATTTATGTCTTTATTCCAAATTTATGTTTATATATATTATATATAAATGACGATTGCTTATGGCATGAAACAGGCTTGTACTGTCTCAAAGAATTTACTTGAATCACTGGATTATATATCATATATTATTATTATATATATGTACATATATTATATATTTACTTCATATCTATTTATTTATTTTTTATTTTTTATTTATGTTTACATTTATGTCAAATTGCCTGTTGCTTGTCCCTAGGGTTGGACCTACAGTCGCACTGAATGCATAAGTGTAGTCACACACTGAAAGGATCCAGTGCAGGGCGCAAGAGTCATTAAGTTACACAAAATCAATCACGAAAACAACTCTCTCCACAGATCAGTCTCACATTGAAGTTATGCACAGTCAAGGGAGAATAGTAAGAAATCATAAAGAATTTACATACTCTGGAACAAATCATTCCCTTTGAAAATGTGAAACCACAAAAAAACCATGGCTGGGAGCACGATTCCCGCTTTGTTCTTGCTACCTGACTCAAAACTTTTGATTATCCCCCTCTGTGATTTCTTTGTCTATTAGAAACTTGATATGAAAGCCCTCTAAAAGTACAGACACCAGTTCATGATGAGGCTCCATTGTATTCTTCACCCTGCTCCTCACTTATCTCAACGTCGATCTCCTTCGCGGCCAGTTAGGGATGATGACTACCTGCCTGGCGTCTCTTGGGGCTCATGCAGGGCTGGGTGTGTGAATCGATGCAGACCTGTTGCAGAACCACCTCAGAGCCATTTGTTCAGATAAAACCACAATGGGAGCCTGGCCAAGAGCAATCGAGAAAAGAACAGCCAGCATCCTCTCTATCATCATCATCATCATCATCATCATCATCATCATCATCATCATCATCATCATCATCACAGGCTTCATGAAACAGCCTCACTAAGCAACACCGGGAAAGTAAGTGACTACTGCTAACTGTTATACTTAAATGGCCGGCAAAGGACTATTATGTTGAATTTCTCCACAGCCGGTAACTATTTAGCAATCAATGTGTCTGTTATCTGCATGGCAAAACTGCCAAGTCCAAACATTCAGTCACTCTGGTTATTATGGCATGGCACCATGTGACTCAGTTATTATACTCAAGACACAAAACTTGTCCCTGGATCGTCGTCTCGAGCCCACGGTAGCGTAGAAATCATGAGGCTCCGCTTGAACAATCTGGTGAACAGTGCCTGACAACCCAGCCTTAGGTGAGTTGCCCTCGCGAGGTTGTCTTCACACTGGGCTGCGTTTGATGACTGGGTAATTACGTGAAGTCCTCTACAGGATAATCCCCACCACCTGCCAAGTCAGCCTCCAAAACATTCCATCTGTCTTCATGTCACGTAATTACAAGTAATGGACAAATAATACTGTGCGGTGAACAGCGTGTGAAAGTGGCTTAACCAGTTCTCCGTGACAGCTTTCCATGGCACTAGCATGTTCGGTTGAACAAAGTAATGACTACAGCGCAAGGCACCTGATCTGATGCACACTACAACATGGCCTTGGCACTTACACCTCTTCCTAACATAGAGCGAGCGAGCAAGCTCTAGTCCAGATATACTACAAGGGATGTCACAGCACAAGGAGGGGATAAGGTTTTTTTTTATTTTTGGCACTGCTTGTGAGTTCTCCCTCTGTAAATGAGTAAGTGTCTAAATTATTTATACATACTACCACTACCACTACTTTTGGCTGCTCCCATTAGGGGTCGCCACAGTGGATCATTCGTTTCCATCTCTTCCTGTCCTCTGCATCTCCCTCTGTCAGCATGTCTTCCCTCACCACATCCATAAACCTCCTCTTTGGCCTTCTTCTTTTCCTCTTCCCTGGCAGCTCCATCTTCAGCATCCTTCTCCCAATATACCCAGCATCTCTCCTCCACACATGTCCAGGCCATCTCAATCTTGCCTCTCTTGCCTCGTCTCCAAACCGTCCAACCTGAACTGTCCCTCTAATATAATCGTTCCTAATCCTGTTCTTCTTCATCACTCCCAATGAAAATCTTAGCATCTTCAACTCTGCCACCTCCAGCTCCGCCTCCTGTCTTTCCGTCAGTACCACCGTCTCCAAACCATGAAACATAGCTGGTCTCACAACCATCTTGTAAAACCTTCCCTTCAACTCTTGCTCTAATGTTAGTCATGTGTCAGTTATTTATTCATAACTAACGTAATTTTTTAAAGTTTTAATCATTACTTCAATTTTCTTTAACTTATTAATGGCTGGTGTTGGAGGGAAAACAGAAACGTCAACGACGTCATCATCGATTTTGACAAATGAAAAGAGGTTGGAGGTGGAGCAAGTGCATGAAACTTTGCAAGAATAGCACCAGGGCGAGCATTTTTTCAGACAAGCGACACACCGATCGCCTGTTCACTGGTGCATGGAGCAGGTCAGGACATCGTCATTGGTAAAAACTGAAACAATCTCCCAGGGCATCCGGACGGCATGGAAGATGGAAGTCTATTCCGTTGCCTACCAACACGGGGATCGCCAGTTCGAATCCCTGTGTTACCTCTGGCTTGGTCAGGCATCCCTACAGACATAATTGGCCATATTTGCAGGTGGGAAGCCAGATGTGGGTATATGTGTACTAGTCACGGCACTAGCACCTCCTCTGGTCGGTTGGGGGCGCCTGTTCAGGGGGGAAGGGGAACTGGGGGAATAGCGTGATCCTCCCACATGCTACATCCCCCCTGGCGAAACTCCTCACTGTCAGGTGAAAAGAAGGCGACTCCACATGTGTCGCAGGAGGCATGTGGTAGTCTGCAGCCCTCCCCCGGATTGGCAGAGGGGGTGGAGCAGCGACCGGGACGGCTCGGAAGAGTGGGGTAATTGGACGGGTACAACTGGGGAGGAAAAAGGGGGGGGAAACAAACAAACAAACAATCTGATGATCGCTTGTTCACATCACGCCCAGTTAAGAACCGGCGTTATAGCTAACTTAAATTTGCTAACTAGAGGGGTGAAGCGACAAGGGAACACTGGGCGTTGACACGGTGTCACCTGTCGAGGCTCAAATCACATATAAAATGTAATGTGACATGAAAGCTTTTTTTTCCCTGCTTTCCTCACGAGCTGCAGCCAGGAGTTTGATCTCACGATCAGTTTCAGCTTCAAAATGTCTTCACAGATGAAAAGAGAAAGATGGCCTGATAAGGCGTCAGGTGTGGGAGACAGTTTTTATGGCAGCATGTTTGATCTCTGCAGCAAGAACAAATCCTCGGCTGGGAGAACAAAAAACAAAGGAAACTTCAGAGGACTGGATCTCATTAATGCTGCCAATGACACTTAAAAAGAGAAGAGCTTTTTAAAAGTGAATGATTGCATAAAAGAAAAAAAAATCAGCAAAGTGTGTCGCTTCAAACAGCAAACCCCAAATGTTCCAGGTTAGCGGAGGAGCAGGCCATTTCACTGGGGGGGGGGGGGGGGGACGGAGAGCGACGGGAGCGAACGAAGCAAGGAGCAGTTCAAACCCTTCGGGGTGAAGGCATTTACTCGTGCATACCAGCCAGGAGGGTGCATTTAAAGGTCTCGCATTTTGAGACATTGACTTTTGACCCTTGTGGCGACGTTCCTATACACCGTCAAAGATGCAAAAAGCATGCACACACAAAAAGAAGTGCACGTGCATGCACACACACACACAAAGTAGAGGGTGGAAATGTGAGCCCTGTGAAAGAATGTGCGCCCCCCCGTCTTCAGGCTACACAATGGAATGCGTCTTCTCACACACTTTCACTACGGCACATTCTCCGTCTCATACACTCAAGGGTGGTGGTGGTGGTGGTGGGGGGGGGGGGGTGGTTACACTTTCACTACATGACACACACATGTCGTCAAGTGTTTTGAGTAGCCTTGCTTCCTCGAGGACTTTTAAACCTCTTCAGAATGTGTTATTCTTAACAGTACCGGGAACTCCTAAATACACAGACAGCCATCCAGTCCAAACATGTGCGAATGAAGACGGGTCGTAGGACCCCATATTGAATATCCATTGTATATTATCCCAATCAGTCAAATCTCATATACAAGCACTACAATGTCTACCTGTCATCTGTAACTCAAGACGCCCCTTTCAGCCCTTCAGATGGCAAGACACGCTGACCCTCCGGAACAACCGCAGCCGGGGTATTTATAGGAGAGACAGTGACATTAACTTATTAATAGGCATTTTGGTGGTGGACCGGTGTGTGTGTGTGTTGAGGTCTGGACAGTGTGTGTCTCAGCTGGTTGGTTGGCCCCCCAGCTGTCAATCTCCCCCCCCCACACACACACACCCCCGGCGGTGCCACCCATAAATAGAAACAAGATGTAAACACCCTCCCTATATTGACTGCTACTCCCACACGCAGTGTCATGTCTGCTCTCTAGACACTGTCATCGGCTTTGGTTTAAAAGAGGAATGGACTGCTTACCGGCATGCACCATGATGGCAAATGCACGAATCCTTGGCGCTGGATTTGAGCATAATCACATCGAAAGATACAACAAATGCAGTGACAGAAAATACACTTGTGTTGCATCCAATGTATTTTCTAATATGGAAAAGATGTAAATATGCATGACTGTCGGACGTACAGGATGACTGAACCGTAGGCTATCCAGCAGATGTAGGAGAAGAGGCTTTACACTGTCACTTAGCTGAAAACTAGTTGATGTGTCCATCATCTCTCAAAGTAAGAAGCATTTGCTTGGACTTCGTAGTTAACGTAATCTTCTACAGTGTATTTGCTTGACAAAGGGGAACTGAGTACTAAACCAAGAGGCCCCGAGTAGGACATGATTGATGAAACTAATTACATTCAGATGGAGGTTTTGAAAGCCGACGCCATAAAACTGCTCTATGCTGGAAAATGGAGGACTCGTGCTGCTTTATTCTGTCCTCTCTGTTACTGGTCTGTTTACTATATTCTCCTATTCTAACCGTGCTCCTTCAAAATGCCCTCGGAGAAGCTGGCTTTGCAAGTGGACAACTGCTTTGTGTACAACATTCCAATCCTGTGCAGTATTTGGACTAAAATGCAGGCATTACATCAAAAACAAAGTTCTACCTTACAATGTAACCTTATCACCATCGAACTTAAACGATACGGGCCTATTCTTTGTGCAAACTTCTCACAATGCTCAAGATCCTATTACGATTGTTTTCACCAGTGCAATGACTTCATGGAGATAACCCCCACCCCCACCCCCACCCCAAAGATTCGTGACAGTCTCACAAAAGACGGTCAGAGTTACCTATATCTTCATCATTCCCGGGTAATTCTACGAGGAAAAGCAAACGTGGAAAAGCCGGTTATAGATAGTTCCCATTAGTGTTTTTCAAAAAAGGATGGGGGGGGGGTTGAAATGCTGGGCAGCATGTCTTAGTTTGCAGCATAGGAGGAGTAGGTAGGAGCCTGACAGAAATGGACGGGGGCTGTGTGTGTGTGCACCCTGCAGCCTCTGGCCAGGTTTTCAATAGGCTGCATAATGAATGAGATACAGCAGGGACGGAGGATTCTCTGGAGAGTTGGAGTAAAAGCATGAAAGTAGGGGGGGGGATACACGCAAAGAGAGGAACACAAAGTGAGCAGAAGACTGAAAAGTGGCAGCGAGACAGAGAGAGAGAGAGAGAGAGAGAGAGAGCAATAAAGAAAGGCGTTTGACAGAAAAACAAAAATGGGGCAGATGAAGAGATGCAGGGTCACACACAACAAGGTGCTGCTATAACTTACTGAGTAGTAGATACGTTCGATTGCCAACATCCTGACAAAACAACACCATGAAGTCAAGAAGTTAAGTCATTCGACCACAGCGACCTAAGCTTTACCCTATTAGGTTTTATGGCCTCCAACTAAAGTGATACCTTAGCAAAAGGCCAACAGTGACACCCTGCCCAATGCAATGCAATGCAATGCAATGCATAACCTTCAGAGCTGCTCAAAGAAACTAACTAGGTGCTGGAAGAGTATTGAGACTCAGACTGCTGAAAAACAAAACCAAATAAAACAAGAAATAGCTCCTAGAGCGGTGCGAAATAATGCTAGTGCTGCATTTTCCGCTACAAACAAAAGCGAGAAAACACACCAAATCTCGAGTATTTTTTTTCTTTTTTTCGGATCAATGGCGAAGAGAAGACGTTGTTGGATATGCGGCGCTCTCCTTCTCCTTCACACTCCCTTTGTTTGGTCGTGTCAAACCTCATCTGCTTAAGAGAACTCATTATCGAGAGGGGAGAAGTTCAAAGACGCTCGAAGAAAGCAATTAACACATAGGAGGCAGACCGGAGGAGTCCTCCGTGCTGCAGTCTGCATCGTAGGTGGGGGAGAGAGAACAAACTTATTGACAGACAGAAGTATGGGACATTCCGGTCTGGGAAGATGGCGGCGCAAATTCACGTTTGCAGCAGCCTCACCCAATACTGGTGTGGGAAGATGGCGGCACGAATTTCCGTTTGCGGCAGCCTCACCCAGTACCGTCCATGCAGTGTCTTTGTCCACATCTGCAACTAAGTTTTGTCTTCGTTTGATGGCTGGGAGAGCTGGTGCTGGATCGGCTGGGAGAGCTTGGTCTGCTGCGTCCTGTGGGCCCAGGGACCACGGCCCTGCCCGGAGCTGTGCCTGAGGAGGTAACACCGAGGGTGGTCTGACAGGACGTGGAAGCGAGGCAGGCTAAGCTAACTGTTACCCCATGCAGACCGGCATCCGATAACACCGAGGGTGGTCTGGCGGCGGCCTCGCCTGGCGTTGACTGTGTTGTTTTTGGTGTCATCGTGTGGAGTGCAAGGAGGTGTGTCGAAGGTGTCTGGCTGGGATAGCTGGCGTTGATTCGGCTGGGGGAGCCTGGTCTGTTGCATCCGGTGGGCCCAAGGACCACGGTTCCTTCCCAGAGCTGCTCCCAAGGAGGAAACACCAAAGGCGGTCTGACAGGACACGGAAGCGGGGCAAGCTAAGCTAACTGCTAGCCCATGCAGACTGGCAGTTCTGACGGTCATCCTGGCTGGCGTTCGTTCCCTTGGACAGTGATTTATTTCTTTTTTGTTTAGTTTGATATATGTGTTAGTTTGGATATGTGTGTTCTTGTAGTTGTAGTTTTTGGATGTGTTTTGTCTTTGTGTTGCACTGCTGTGGGCTAGGGGGAACGATATTTCGTTTCAATTAAGTGACAAATAAAGTGTTCCTGATTCCTGGTTCCAAGTTCGAACGCAGTAGTGGGCAAAAAAAATGCATTTCAGGGAGTCAGCTGTACTGAAAACACAGGTATGCTGATGTATCTCGAAGGTTTGGGTTAAGAATAAATTCCTAAAACACTGCTTAAGAGACGCGGGCAGATTTAATCACATCAATCCAATGCTGATTACTTTTTAAGCATGTTTAAGGCCGCCCCCTGGGTCTTACCAAAGACCTTTCACACCTTTAAGAGCCAGTGTGCAGCTTCTAATCCTTAGGAAAGGCTTGAAAGCACAGGTGATGGGGCTTTCGCCATCGAGGCCCCGACACATTAGGAGGCCGGGCCTGAGGAGCGGATGCTGGCAGGGTCATTATCATCTTTGGAGTCACTTCAGAGAACCGATTTTTCTATTGACTTTCATTTCATGTAATATCTCCTAGGGCTGTGAAGATAGCCGCATGACCGCAGCACCGCGGTAATGTGACGCCTCCCGTGGGGTTGAGCTCATTACTGCCATTTTTTTTTTTTTTTGCTGATGACTTACAGGAGTGCACACGCACTCCAACATAAAGACGATAATAAATACACACACAATAATCATTGTTTGGTTATCGTCATTGACCGTCTTCCTTCCTATGTTGAAGGGCTTCTGGAGGAACAACACTTTTCAGTCGCTCTTCACTTCAGCTTGGCGAGCGAGGGGGGGGGCAGTCCATTAATCATATGGGGGTTTCCTTTTGCAGATGGACGATTATTATTAATTATTTCTAGGCTTGGAGTACTTGTGATATCGACCGATAACGATCAGTTGAATATATCAGAATCAGAATCATGTTTATTGGCCATGTAGGTTTGCACTACATGGTACTTGACTCCGGTTTCGTGGCTCTCAGTGTACTTAACATAGAATAACAACACTACAACACAACACCCTTCAGATATATACACAAGGATCGACTAATACAGGTGAAATAAAAGGTGATATGGTGCAATGGTGCAGAGAATATATCATAGATGCTGAATATATATATATATATATTATATACACACAATACACAGAAAAGACAGAAGCATAAAGTAAACAGCTGGAGTTAGATTTTAATTGCAGGTGTTTATAGTGAACACGTCTCTCGTGCGGTTGATGCTAGCCGCTAGACGTTATTCGATTCAATAGCTGCGACAAATCTAGTTCCAAAGCCAAATATTAGGCTACGTCGTCTATTTGGGCACATTTTGGCTTTGAGACAGACGACAAGGGACAGCCAGCAAATCTGCACAAGGTAATATGCCACATTTGTAGAAAGAAAAAAAAATTCTTCCGGGGGGGGGGGGGTTGGATATTGGCAGCAAACTGCAGGGATATACTGCTTTTTCCACTGCGGTAAGAAAAATATCCATACCGTCACAGCCTTAATATCGCCTATTTTATGGTTTTACTATTCTGTTGTTTTTACCTGCTATACCTATCCCATCAGTTAAACTCTTTATCTTGTTTTAGTTCATTCTAGAGTTTTCTCATCACATGTTAAAGAACTTTCCTCAGGACCGTAACTCTTTTTTACCCCATTTTTTAAGCCGAAAACATGTTGGAACGAGTTTAGGATGGTAGAACTGATTGCCCCTCGGTATGAACGGTGTGTGTGTGTGTGTGTGTGTGTGTGTGTGTGTGTGTGTGTTGGGATGGATTAGCAACATGTCCAGGGTGTCTCCCTGCCCTCAAACCCAATTCCTAATGGGACAGGCTATACTCCCTGGCAATCCTGGTTTTGATTAAGATAGTATAGAGAACGGCTAAATCAACAACTAAAACTCATGACTATTATCATTATTAAAAGAGTAATTACTATTGTAAAAAAAAATGAATTGGCTTTCACTCGTCCTTTCAAGTAAATTGTTGAATTAAGTATATCTAATTCATGTACACTAACTTCAGAACTGGGATTAATTAACTCCGTAAAATAACAAAATAAAATTGCTATCACGGTGCAAATTCCGGTCAGTCTAATAAAAAACTTCACTACTGTATATCTGTGCAGGCAAAGTCTGGCCCAATGTTAAGCGTCAGGGGAAAATGCCAGTCATAGCTGCTCTTTATTGAGCACCATTTATTTGTTTTTTTCACAAGGAAGAAAAAGCTGGCTTTTCTGAAAATTTAAGGTGACCATCAACTTTCACCGCAGTTTTTTTCTCCCTCACAACACCTCCAATCCTTTTCATGACTTCCAATTAAACTCACATAACACCGGGTGACATAACCCTCAATATTACCTTCCGTTCCTAACTCGAAAACTGCATTCGAGTTTGGAGTGTGCAGTACTTTAGAGCTGGTTTAAGAATTTTTGCACAACGCATATGGGTGAGTCATCCTCTGCACGATTACACCAAGATACTCACATTTACACTCGGCACCAACAATGGACACCGAATGAATTCTGTGTCACTGCCTTTGCAGCCGTCCCGGTCCGTGTCACGTGCCAGAGACCGGAATCATCACTAGATCTTCAACTAGAAAGCAACAGGAGACAAACAGGCAGGTCTGCTTGTTTGCTGTTGTTCGTCTGGCCACACATGCCAGGAAGAGTGGGCGAGAGCCTGCTTACATAATTACTTTAAGTGGGGTACTCTTGTCATATTCTTATCTGTCCTTCCTGAAAGCATATAGCGCTTTGTATTTCTGTCCGTCCGTCTGTGTGTCTGTCCTCTGCTTCAGATCTATTGGGGATGAAGCAGATAAAGAGATAAAAGCGTGGCTCGCTGTGTGCTAAAGGTACACACAGATACAGAAAGTAGGAAACACGAGTTCACGGGGTACACACTTGCTCTCTATACGAGATTGCTATCTAAATTGGGTTCCGACTTCTCTGTGAACTAACTGTAATACATCAGTTTCGCATTGTTCTAACTTCTTTATATTGCAATTTATGTTGACACTTGGCCGCCTCCGCTGCCGATATACTAGAAAACTGATAGTCTTCAGCTTCAATATTAACAGAGGAAAAAGTGGCCACAGGCGACGTTTTACGACCGAGCTGTATATCAAAATGTATTGTTTCTTGAAATATATGGGGTGGCACTGTGGCCCAGTGGTTAGTGCTGTCGCCTCACAGCAAGAAGGTTCTGGGTTTGAACCCCGGGGTTGTCCAACCTTGGGGGGGGGGGGTCTGTGTGGAGTTTGCATGTTCTCCCCGTGTCTGCGGTAGGTTTTCTCCGGGTGCACCGGTTTCCCGCCACCATCAAAAAGACATGCGCGTAAGGGTGAATATTCCTGTCTGTACCCCTGGCAGAGGCATGGCAAGACAAACTGGAATTGGTCCCAGGCGCTGCACGGCAGCTGCCTGCTTCTTCTAACTACACAATTAGGATGGGCTAAATGCGGAGAGGAGTTTCCCCATGGGGATTAATATAGCATATCAAAATTTTAAAAAATCAAAAAAGCGCTTAAATGGTCTGTATGTATCTTCATAGAAATTTGTATTTATACATATATCTCCATATGTTCTGGTCTGTACATTCATGCACATATTTAAGCAAGTCAGTGAGGCTGGACATCACAACACACTAGGCTACAACACATTACACACCACATTAGCACTGATGGAGATCTCTTCCCGTGCATGGGCACATCATACATCTCATCGCCATCAAGTAAGGACATATATACAAGCTGGAAGTGGGCCAGGCAGCTACCTGACACTGAGGGAGAAATCTGGGGTAGCTGTGATACTCTCCTCAGAGGCCTGGGAGAATTCCTCACAGCGGATCCCCGGAGCCGGAGCTGGAACAGCACCAGAAAAACAACCAGGGACTGGAAGCAGATAAAACTACTTTGACTGGTATCCCCAAAGCCTTATTTCTAACATCCCATTTACTGTATGCCAACAATCTAAAACAGACAAAGAGAAATCCATGTTTTTAATACAAGACCAAACTTATAACTAGATCTATTCATCTTGTTTTTGGAATGGTATGCATGTCCAATCGTCCCAGTGAGCACCCCACGTCACCGTCCTGTTACCTGAAAACGTACAAAGCAAATAAATCCTGATGATCAGTAAGAAATGCTGCTGGCATTGAGCGATAGAACAATTTTTATTTTCTAGGTCCTGCAGTTTGTTACGTATCAACTGGACCATTGAACAGGACTGTCCTGTTTTAACACCTGAAGCCATGTTCACATGACTTGGACAAGATTCCTAGTTGGAGAACACGTCACACTTGCAACTCGCTGGCCTTCAGCCTGGGCAACTTGAACTTGTCACATTTAACAAGTGGAAGTCACCAAGGGTGACCGATTACAAGACTCCCTAAGATGGTCCACAATGAATCCAAGCCTTGCAACTGTGCCACAAGACTTAACATGAGGCCGTCTATTTCAGGTAGCCAATCGATGTGCGGTACACCAGGATATGAAAGGAACACCGCGTGACAGCATTAAACAAAACAACAATAAAGAACAAGCAAGTAGTAGCGGTCTATTCCGTTGCCTACCAACATGGGGATCACCGGTTCGAATCCCCGTGTTGCCTCCGGCTTGATCGGGCGTCCCTACAGACACAATTGGCTGTGTCTATGGTAGGGAAGCTGGATGTGGGTATGTGTCCTGGTCGCTGCACTGGCGCCTCCTCTGGTAGGTCGCGGCGCCTGTTCAAGGGGGAGGGGAACTGGGGGGAATAGCATGATCTTCCCATGCGCTACGTCCCCCTGGTGAAACTTCTCACTGTCAGGTGAAAAGAAGCGGCTGGCGACCCCACATGTATTGGAGGAGGCATGTGGTAGTCTGCAGCCCTCCCCGGATTGGCAAAGGGGGGTGGAGCAGCGACCGGGACGGCTCGCAAGAGTGGGGTAATGGGCGAAGTACAACTGGGAAGAAAAAGGGGGAAAAATCTACAAAACAAAAAAAAAAGAACGAGCAAGTACTCCTTGAAGTTGCCGCAGCTTGTATCGTTGTTTGTTCCAATCAAAAAAAGAGGTGGATCTGTTTGTAGTCATTTTTTTCAACCGCCATTGCTTTCTGCCAGGCTGTCGCTGACACATAGCCCGCCCCAGAGACCGGCGAGCAAACCAGACAGGTTTGATTTTTGCGTTAGGACTCTAAGAGGCTGTTAAGAGCGCTAAAACCGAGTCTCTCGGGGTGTCGCACTACACCACGGTGTGTCATGGGGGCGCACTGTGACTTTCCTTACAACTCTTATGATAATGTATATGAAGGCCAGGACTGAAAGGCCTTGGAGAAAGTCTCCCAATGTGAACCTAGCTTTAGCGTTAACTTGCTTTCGGGTAACCGAGCCCCAAAAATTGCTTTCAATTTTCGAATGAAACCGGATGAAGACCTGAGAGACATGGAGCAACATTTAGGATCTTGGCTAATGGGGACAAAGCATGTTTAATCAATGCTTTATCAACCCCCAGCTATAGCATGACCTCTTGGTCTGACCCAAGACAAGTTCCTTGACACAATTAAGAATGGTTATCACTATTTACTGCAGGTCTCAGATAACCTACATGCCAGAGGAGGAGATAGCTTGTGCACCATTAGGTTAACTCTGTGTTACTTCCTGGGTGACTGATCCCTCTAAGGCTAAGCTAGGTTATTTGGAGCATCAAGGCACACGCACATGCACCAACACAAACACACACCCGAACTTCTCATCTGGAAGTATACTAGCAGTGGAGAGGTCAATGGATCGACATCTGAGACAGACCCTTTTATCGCCACTTAAAGACTGGCAATCAGTAATGGCTCCCCTGATAGCAGCGGTGGGAAGAGTGCTATAGGAAGGACAAGGGGGAAAACATTGGTCATACTAAGGTGTGTGTGTGTGTGCGCATGTAGGCTTTGTGCGTTTGAAAGAGTGAGTAATCAAGGAAGATAAAGCCACAGTGCCGGGGGGAGAGCGGGGGACAAGAGAATTCGAGGCAGCGTGAGCATGAGCAAAAGACAAACGTGGCATTTTCATAACTGAGCAAAGCTACCTGGCGATTGCCCCCAACTTGTCTCGAGAACAAAGGGCAAGTCAAGTGAAATTCCTTCTTTCCTCCGTTTGATGTCAGGGCTGTTCACTGGCGCCCTGTGCCAACTATTAAGCAAGGATTAGCGTTTGATGCTCATCC